>NW_017671427.1:77800-81035 GCF_001879085.1 Nicotiana attenuata | reverse complement strand
AAAGATAAAAGGCAAAGTAATAACAAGATTGAAAAAGGAGCAATAGATGGCAAAGGGCAATGTTTCATAAAAAAGCTCGCTACCGGAGCAATTACATAAGAGGGGAAAACAAAACAAAGCATAGCCTATTCCCGGAGTCAATCAGAGCCATCCTCGAATTCTTCGGGGAACGTCGCCCTTCTCGAAGCGTCCTCAGCTTCGGCGGCTTTGGTGACGTCCGATGCAAGATCGAAACCGCGACGTTGGAGTTCGGTAAGAACGTACAGACACGAAGCGACAGATAATTAAGAGAAGCATTAAATGCCTGCAGCAGACGTGGTCAGAGCACTCGATGGCTTTTTCAGCTGGCGTATGGCCATACGTCACGGGCATCACGTCACCGATCATATCGTTTATTATCATTACTCTCTAATAAACGAGGGGACTATCTGTATTGGGTGATACCCTTTTTGCTTGAGCCCGACCGGGTTGGGTCCGGTCCGGGGCAAGTCGGGGCCATCGAACCCGACCTGGATGCAAGGTAGAACGACGACCACGTCAACAACCGAGGTCGAGTCATTTCGAGACCGTTGCAGAGCTCGATATGAGTCACCACCGGATGGAGAAACACACAAGGTCGGAAGCCGGACTCGTAACGGATAACCAAGCGTCGCCAGATATCTCGCCCAAACGTGATTTTCTCAACCACTTCAGGCCATTAAGGCGTAATTACAGGGATCCACGATGTAATTAATTTACCTACCTTATTTTTACCCTTAATCAGAATGTATAAAAGGGGAGAAGACCCCATAAAGAGGGGATCGAAAAACCATTACAATAGGGTACCATCTCTCTCAATTCTTGTACGCTATCAAGCACAATTGTTCTAAGCAATATTATATTCTGCGATTATTTACTTTAGCAGCAATTGTTGAGTCTTTATCTTTTATTTTCCTCAATCCAAACCTTTTGTATCTTTTAGTTCACGGATCCTTAAAACCCCATATAAATTCAATTGTTATCCGGATTCCAGGGTAAACAATTCTTCTACGAGTTTTTTACTTCCTTCTTCCTATTTCCATTATTGGCTATGAATTCTAGTATTGTAGTTATGCATACTATTATGAATAGCTAATTTGTTATCTAGGGTTTTGATGGAACCTATTGGAGGATGGTTTTCCTATTATGTTAATATGGATTTGCTGTAGTTTTTTCTCTATTTGTTCAACTATGTTTATATTGTGGCTGGTTGAAGTTCTCTTAATCAACTGTGGCTATTTAGTGTGCATTACTCGGAAGAGAGTGAATATTTAGGTAGTTGTTGAACAACATCACTCCTAACGTATATAAGGGATCAATACGGAGGGTTTAAAGGTCAGATTAGGGATAACGAAACCTTGGTGCGATACAAGTGAGCCGTACTTAATGACAGTTAGCGTAATTCGGGAGAATATATCTAGTAAATTGTGGTAGTTACTCGGGAGAGAATTACAACACTCAGAGCGCTCATGATCGGTAGAGAAAACTTAGGCAAATTAATACAAAACGTAGCGGAAAGGATTCCGACAATAAAGAAAATTATAACTCTACACCTCTTTAATCATGTCTCCAATCCTTATCCTTGGTAAGTGATAGTTTTACTGCTTCCTAGTATTCGTTAGTTAATTAGATAAAAATAAACATTATCATCTTTATAATTAGGAAATTGATTGGACTTGTGTTTCTTAGCAATATTGAACAGCTGTAGCTAAGCCTTAGTTTTCAGTGGGATTCGACTCCGGACTTGTAAATCGGATTATATTTGCAACGACCGCTAAGTCCTTTTTATAAGGCATAGTTGGGCGTGATCAACCAACAAGTACAAGTATATCATAAAAACTTATCCAAAGCCCCAAAACGCCCAGGGGAACATCACAATAAATAATCGAGGCTCAAACCGAATAGAATTTCTCTTAAGTTGTTAAATCTTCATTCTTTCAAAATAGTGCATGAATCACACTTAAATACTACGGATTAAATTTGAAGTTTGCACACAAGTTCAATTCAACTATATAGACCTATCCAAAGTCTCGGAACACAAATTCGAGTCCAATAACATCAAAGTCAACTCTTGGACAAACTTGTGAGCTCTTAAGATCTTCAAATTGTCAACTTTCGACAAATAATGTAGAATTCTTCTAGGAACCTCCGAAATCAAATCCGAACTTATGTACAGGTCTAGAATCATCATACAAACCTATCGGAATAATCAAAACCCGATTCCGAGTGCATTTTACCTAAAGTCAAACCTTGGTGATGAGAAAATTGGAAGATGACAGGAATCAAGAGTATTGCTCCATCATTTAATGAAAATATCCTTAAGGAGATTAGGTTAATGGTGAGATGCGCGGCTAGAATTACTTATCTGCTCCGGTGGAAAATTAGTAGAAGTTTTTAATTTATTAATCAGTTTGAGATATTATGAGATGAAGATAATCTGATTGTTTGGCTCAAAAGTTAACGATATACTTTGTAAGCGATAAAACAATCAAAAATAGAAAAGGGGTAAATCGTAATCAAATATAATAAGCCTAGAGATGCAAAGATGATAATACTGTTGTAGATCTGATATTGCAAAGTGATAATGTTTACCAATAAGATATTTTCGTTAGAGGTAGAGATATAGAGAGAGAAAGCTAGAAAAATGAGAGAGTTGTATTAGATCAGATCCCCCTTTTACAATGTGGAGGTCTCCTTTATATAATAGGAGACCTTCCTCGAAAGAATCAAAAAGTTACAAAAATAGGTAACGTCTACCTATCGTGGACGCTAAGTTCTAAACGATGTCGCTTTTGTCCTCACGCCCGAGTCATACCCGCTACGTTGGTCACCGTACACTCATTGGGCGTACCCACTGGCGTAGAGATACTGAGGGTCAAATTTGACCCTATACAATTAGTCCCTCCGCTCGTTGGAGACGCGTTCGGTGGGCGTCTTCGACGGGCGGAAATACGAACCTCGGCTTAGGAGAATTTGACCTCGACCAGGGGCGGCAATATGAATGAAGTGAAACATATGACGTTGTTGAGCCGCTGACGCGTGGCTTCCTTTTTGGAATGATGTCATCGCCTGTATGCATCATCATTATATTTGCCCCCGAGGCGGTTCAAAGGATGAAGTGACGTTTTGGTTTCCGGCGCACGTTTTGAATCATGACTCTTCGATTCCTGTGCAACTTATCCTTATAAGTATGAGAGAGGTTTGATCTGATTCCACT
>NW_017671427.1:55953-69399 GCF_001879085.1 Nicotiana attenuata | reverse complement strand
TGTTGATGATTGTGTGTTTGTGTTGTTTTGATCGCTGACTTCGTCGCCGCCTCCGCGATATGTTTATCGTGCGCAGCTGGGGAAGGTGGCTTCGGCGGCCCGTGGAGTTGTCCCGTCCGCGTGCCAAAGTGTTGATTTTTTCCTTTGTCACTGAGTAGCTCCTCGGTATCCCTGCTTCAGCATCCTGGCACCACCTCTTGCCGTAGGGCCTATGCAGTCTTCGGTTTTGTGTTCCTCGTTCCTGATGGAAACTCATATTAGGGCATTTTGAATTTCCTTGTGACGGCGTCTATTTCATCTTCTTGCGGCCAATGCACCTTGTGCTAACGTTCTCCAGTGCGTACACTATCTCTGAAGGAGATACACAAAAGTTATGGGCAGTTAATAAAGGGGGCGTAACCTCTTTCGTTTCGCAGTTGGGGCGACGTGTCGCTGTAGTGCTCTGTAATGCCCTTGGTGCGGATGGATATTTTGGGTGTATGGCTGGTGTCGATCTCTTTTGGAGCGGAGGGAGTGTTCCTGTCGACGCTTCTTCCGTCGATCGCCTTGTTTCTGGAGTAAGATATCGCTGTTAGCTCGTTGCGGTCGACACCATTAAGATCCATCCTTCGTCCGCTCGCCTCGCGCAATAGGCGTTGTGGAATTCCTCCATGTGGTAAGGGGGATATTCATGAGGCGGCTCAACAGTCCTTTGGTTGCCCTCGAACCATCTCTGCTTAGCCCGTTTGGAAAAACGGCGACTGCCATACCTTCCGATACTGATTGGTAGACTCATTCTTAAACCCTGTTAACTTGCCAGGAAGTCCCTGAGTCTTCTCTTGCGTTTTGCCTGATGGCCGAAGATGTCGTTGACCCAGGGTGGCCTCCGCTTTTTTCTCGCCTGCATGGGCTGTGATGAATTTATCCGCCATTTCCTGAACGTTGATATTGCCTTAGCCGGTAGCTGAGAGTACCATGTTAGGGCCCTCTCTGTCAACTCTCGCCAACTTCTTCAGCAGTATCGACGGTACCTGTTCTTTGATAGGTCGTTGCCCTTCACAGCGCTGACGTAGTGGATCAGATGATCCTCGGGATCTGTTCCGTCATATACCCTTAAGTAGGGTGGAATCTTGAAGGTTTTGGGGTGGATGAGGAGCAGCTTCTTCGGTGTATGGTTGTTCAACGAACCTTCCCACGCGCATTTTGGTAGCAACTTGGGAGCACCGGATCTTGTCGACCCCTCCTGATGTTCCTTCATCTGACCACGGAGCGCCTGTTTTCATTTTCCATTCTTCCATCTTCTTTAGGATGGCTGTTAGCGTGCCATCGTTGGTCTGTGTCTCGATGGGTCTGTTATTTACTAGTGTAGCTTCCGGTTACCCACAGGCAGCAGTGGTTACCTACCGTGGTGTACATACGATGTTAGATGTTATTTTGCGGTGACCTCTTAACCAAGCCACTTAGAGTGCTTGTTAGCCATCTTTCCAGTAGCTCTTTGACCGCTGAGGGTGCTTCCGTAGCCGCAGATGTGGAAGCTCCTTTTTCGTGCAAGATCGTCAGGCCTTCGGATGGGGAAGGTGAGATCTCTGCACCTGGTGTGATGCTAGGGGTTGCATTCAGGATGCCACCGTCACTGGCCTCGTTGAGAGGGCCCAGGAGATTGGTAGTGACACCCAATATGGCTTTCGATCTTGTGCTATTTTCTGCCATTTTTCTGTTTTTGTGTAGTGTAGAGAGTGGTAGTTGGTTGATCTCTTGGTAGATACTATGATTTTGATTCTCGAAATCCCCACAGACGGCGCCAAATTGTTTGGCTCAAAAGTTAACGATATACTTTGTAAGCGATAAAACAATCAAAAATAGAAAAGGGGTAAATCGTAATCAAATATAATAAGCCTAGAGATGCAAAGATGATAATATTGTTGTAGATCTGATATTGCAAAGTGATAATGTTTACCATTAAGATATTTTTGTTAGAGGTAGAGATATAGAGAGAGAAAGCCAGAAAAATGAGAGAGTTGTATTAGATCAGATCCCCCTTTTACAATGTGGAGGTCTCCTTTATATAATAGGAGACCTTCCTCGAAAGAATTAAAAAGTTACAAAAATAGGTAACATCTCCCTATCGTGGATGCTGAGATCTAAACGATGTCGCTTTTGTCCTCACGGCCGAGTCGTACCCGCTACGTTGGTCGGCGTACACTCATTGGGCGTACCCACTGGCGTAGAGATACTGAGGGTCAAATTTGACCCTATACACTGATGTATATGGATTTGGTTTTAATGTGGATTTGCTTAATCATGATGGAGTTGGAGTAAGTAATAATTGAAAAAAACAATCTCTCTTTCTCGTCTCAATGTTCTACTAGTTAGAAGCGGGAGTTAGCAGCTCTTCGTCGTCCTCTCAGGGGTATTTAAGGAATTTTCTTTAGAGATATTCTTAGTTTTACAGATACCTACTCTCCTGTTGCTTCTGCCAAAGTCTTCCCCGTTAATTTGCAGTGTACCTATCTCGAAGCATGTTTGATGATTCCCCTCTTCTGTCGCCAATGGATTTTGAGTCAAAGTTGTATAAAGTTACACGTAGGTTAATTTTTACACAGACAGAGGCTATTTCGAAATCCCTAGGTAATCTTATTGATGCTCTATCTCTTCTCATTTTTCCCTTCTCTTATCATTTTACCTTTGAAGTGTGTCTATTTATGTCCGGTTAGCGGTTGGGTTTAAATTTGATCATTGGAAGGTTGTGGTGTTATCGGTGGCTGAAAAGGGGAAATAGAGTGCTTCTTCCATGTTTGTTGGCTGAGTTTGGACCCTAAAAGAGACTGATAGGTAGTGTTAATTTTGCTTTTGATTTTTCTTTGTATTTCTTTGTCGATTTTGGGGATAAAAATCAGACCTTTCAATTGACCTCACAATTAACGGTATGAGAATTTTCCTGTTTAAAATAGATAAGATATAAGATGATGTAGAAGCATTCTTTTGCTTATTGTTGCACATTCTTGCTCTGCCTAAGTTTCTTTTGATATAAAAGAAGTCACAATATTATTTACCCCATGTAAGTGATTGGTTTTCATACTGCTTCTCCTGAATGAACACAAGTTATATCTTTTTTGATAGGTCTGAGTGAATCACAAGTTTATACTTAGACAGGCACTCGTGATTGATTGTACATTGAATTTTGCTCTCTATCGTTGCTTCTTTTTCCTTTATTCTTCTTCCGTGTTTCTGTATTGAAGAATTTCTATTTCACAATCAATCTCTATTGAAGAATTTCTATTTCATAATCAATATGAACATAGTCGTGTCTTAGAAGTATCTTACTTCTGCACCTAAGAGTGGCCTTGTTGCTTCCAACAAGGTTGAATCCAATTCAGGTCTAAATGCATCTTTTGGTGTGTCATTGTGGTTTTTTTGAAGTGTTTGTGCAGTATGTCATCTATTCTTCTTGTGTGTATCATCTTTCTATTTCAAATGTCTTGTTTAAGATAAAATTGCTGAACTTCTTGCATTGCTGATTCTTAATTGTGAAACTATGACTACTTAAAAGAAAATATCAGTCTTATAATATGCTTTGCCTTGGTGAAGTCAGTCTAATTGATTAAACTGCCTCTTCGGGAAGTTGCATTCACTGGTGCAACAGCATTCGGGTATTTTGTTACCTAATGAATATAACAACCGAAAATTGTGGGAACTAGGAAATTTTGCTGCATTTTAATTTTTCAGGTTTGAAAATTATTTTTTCACATAGAAATCATTAGATTTCTATCTTCCTCCTTTATTATCATCTCGGAGAGAAAGAAGAGGAAGTACGATGAAAGAGTAAATAAGTTGCTTGTAGCGATTGTGATTGCTTATTTGGTACAATATTTGTGTATTGAAAGAAGATGTATATGACAGTTTTTAAAATGGGAATAAGATGACTTTCTGGTTGCTATTTGATTGTAATAGTAGCGTGTCCATGCCTTTCTATATCTAAGCAGAAAACATGATTTGTGCTGAAAAATGTTAAGAATTAGCTTACACCTAAATACTCAAAGTCTTATTGTTTTAGATACTTAAATCTACCAAGATCTGTCACGACCTAAACTCCCTCCGAAGTAGTCGTGATGGCGCCTAGTCTCTAAACTAGGTAAGCCTAACATTAACAGAAATAATATGAATATTCACTAACTTCAAATTATATAACTCTGAACACTTACAATTCCCAAAAGTGGTGGTACAAGTCATAAGCCTTTGTAAGAGTAGTTATACAAAATAAATACAACACTGTTCCAGAACAAGAAGGAACAAATGAAGCAAATACAAACGAAGGTGACTCCGAGGCCTGCGAACGCAGTAGCAGGTTTACCTTGAGTCTCCACCGCGACGATCCGCACAACTACTACCGATCAAATACCTGGACCTGTACACAAAAAAATATACAGAAGCGTAGTATGAGCACACCATGGCGGTGCCCAGTAAGTATCAAGACTAACCTCGGTGGGGTAGTGACGAGGAACAGTCAAGACACCTACAAGTCAAATAAATTGAACAGGATATAATAATGAACAATCCAGATAAAATTAACAAAGTAATATCAATAGCAGGGAGTAATCCAACTACAAATAGTAGAGACAATAAAGGGAAACACGGATAGTAATGAACGATAATCAAGTAAATTAACACCAACATATCTGGGACACAGACAAGTAAGGATACGTTCAAACAAAGAAAGCGATGCCAACTCAATCATTCACATCATTTCTAATACTCAATTTCGACCATCTCAATCCTCGGTATCTCATGTCATAATATCACATTCCACGCCTTTAGTACACATGGCACCTTGTACCCACATATCTCTATCTCACTTTGATCAACATCATCCTCATGCCACTCAGTACATAGGGTCCACAACCAATGCAACAAAGATGTTCAAGGAGTCTCATTTACATAACAATAAGTAGATTACGACTTCTAAACCAGTTAGGAAATCAACAAGAAAAGAGGAAGTTATTTTAGAAATTATTTGAATAAGAATATACCCTTTTTAAATAAAATACAACATCGAATGAACTATTACATTTAATATAGAATTTTAAATGAAATTAAAACTTAGTAGAAATTCCCTTTTAAGTAAGATTCAACATCATTGGGTTAAGGAAAATTTAATTGAGAAACTAGTTAATATAGACCATAACATTTATAGAAAATGTGAATTTTGAAAGGTGTGTACATATACACGGTGGGTTCAAATTTGAAAGTCATTTATAGCAATGTAGTACTAATTACTTTATTTTAAATCACGATATTACTAATAACTTAATGTCGACGCCCCCTTTCTCCCAAGAAATCGGGTTTACGACATTTTTTGGAAAAGACAACTCTATTCCCGTTTGGGAATTGGGTTTTGGAATTTAAGAGTCGCCACCTAATGATTATAGTGCATTAGGACACTTTAAAAGAATTTGAGATGAAGAACCAGAGTTCGGGTAAGGGCTAGAAATTATCTCGAGGGGAAGGTGTTAGGCACCCCTCAAGATCCACTAGTGTGGTTCCCGGCCATGTTACAATTGTGACTTTAAGTGCAAACAACAAGTAAACAAGCAAGAATTACAAATACGAGGGGGTTTTCATATAATAGTTGCAAATAATTTGAAATTAAACGAAGTTAAAGAGGCTGAAATTTGAGAAGAAAGTAGTTTACGAAATAAAAATAAACAGATAAAGGGAGAGGGGTCCTATGTTTATAAATAATATGGATCACCCCACACAATACCCGGTAACCGTTTATACACGTGGTGTTATCGCGTGGTCATCATTTCCATATCTACCCTTCCCACCCCATTAAGGTATTAAAGCGCGGAATGTCTCGTTACTTATTGCATGCTAGTACCCGTCCCAATACTATCAGTCCCGGAGGCATTTGGACTAACTAGTCCTAATGGGAGAGGGGTTTGGGGCCTTTTGGAGAGTTTTCAAACGACAAAATACTAAGGCGTCAATCAAAACACATAATGCAAGTAAAGGGGAAAGCAAATAAGCAAGTAGGGCTCACATAAGCCTCCTAAAATCAGATAAAGCCATTGAGTTTAGCATGTCTTGCACGTACTGGTTTAGTCTTAAATTAAATTAAAGCGATAAGCGGACTGGTTCAACACATATTTTTAGATAGGAAGTCTGCATTAGGCTTACTCGAATGCAGTTGTCTAAGACTGATCCAGTTGATTAGTTAAACCTTTTTTGTCTATGTGTTGGATAGAACTACTGATTTTAAAACACAAGCTGATTTTAAAAGAAAATTTCAGAGTAACAAAAAGTTTCAGAAAAGGGTACGTGGTTTAACAACTAAACGAGTTCCAGAATGCAGATCGGTTGGGAAATGTTTAACAGAGTTCATGCGAGTAGGTTTAGAAAGAAAAGTCGTTTGTTTTAGTAAAATCAACACTGTTTTGAATAAGTGAGACAATTTTTTTTTGGTTTCGAAATCCCTATAGGCATGTTTTCTATACGTGATACCTTTTTAAAAACTAATGGAAGCCTTGTAAATAGAGATATCTACATATGCCATTTTATTATTAAACCTATCTATTTGCCTAATGATGCTATTATATGCAGAGATGCAGACCCCTATAGGCATGGTATCTACATGCGTAGTTGCAGAATTCAGAAGTTAAATCCTATAGACATGCTTTCTACGTATGAAATTGCACAAATTAGAGACAAAATCCTATAGGCATATTTTCTACCCTTTGTGCATAAAAGTAACCCCTCCCTTTTTTCACTAAATCCCCATGAGTTTATACAATTTATTACAGACCAGTAGAACAAAACTGAAATTAAAAGTACATCAGAAATTATCAGCTGCATCCGAGGGACCTAATTCAAACTTAGTGTCTAATAATATGAGATTGAACCACTTCCGAGATCAAGATTTCCAAAGCCTTCTCTTATCTAGGGTGTTTCAGAGATCCATGGAGTTTCAGGAACCCCAAGCAGTGCTTACACCCAAGATATTTAATCAGAATGAGTTATAGTGTAGTGTGGAAGAGCCAACCCTCAGTGTCCAAGTTCAGAGGGAGCTCAGGGGTCCCAAAGCAAGGCTCACAAGAGAGGGGCAGAACTTAAATTCTAAGAATGAGTGCAAGTGCAATAGAGAGGGGGGGAGAATGCCAAGGCAGGCTGGTGGTCATACCTAACCATGAGGTAGGCTGGCACACCTCTGACCAAGCCTGTTCAGCCAGCAAATAAGAGCATAGACCTATTGAAGGTCAGACTATGGTCTAGACAGTGATTAGGACACTGCCAGACCAAGGTCTTAAGCTCAAGATACATATAAAGGGGAAAGGGGAATGGGAATTGAAAGAGTTTAGGACTCAGGGAGTCCAGTCCATATACATGAACAACAATGTCAAGTGTTGTCATGTTTCTAAACCAATCAGAAGCATGCAAAAGGTTAGGTGAAAACCTTTCTGAAAACATAATCGAGTTTGACAGATAGTAAGAAAGCAGAATCAAAAGAATCACACAAAGAGATGCTAAAACCTTCAAATAAAGTAGAACAATTTCAAATAGGAAAATCGCACAAGTAAACTTCAGGAACTTGAGTAAACCCCGAAGAAACAAGGGTTTTTTGAAATCAGTCGAGTTTAGAGGCGATAAACAAGTAAAACAAACAAACAGTCTCAGAAGCTCGAATAAACCCCCAAAATTAGGGTTTTCGACACTAATCAGGTGCAAACAAAGTAAATCAAACAGATAGGCTCAGAAACTCAAACAAATCTCCAAAAATTAGGTTTTCAACACCAATCAAACTTAGAGATGATAAACAAATGAATCGAACAAAATATTAACAAACAGACTCAGAAACACAAGTTTGAAATCAAAAGATTTTAAAAAGGAAAATCGGGGAAAACGTTTAAAACATCACATATAGCACAGATCGACCACAGATCCGAACAAATAAACGAAAAAGAACCTCGAATAGGCTAGGGTTTCTGAGAACCCTAGAAACGAGAAAGGCTTGGAAGAGACAAGATCAGATCCAGAGTCGATAAGGTCGGAATCAGGCTCAGGAGGCTAAGACACACCGGAGCAAGGCCGGAGATGGCTGGAAACTTCGAATCGATGAAGGTCTGAGCGAGGACCTTCGAGGTCTGGCCTCGAACCTTCAGGTATCAAGCACGTGAGAGCAGTAGGGGGTGAGAATAGGTCGTCCATGGTTAGAACAGCCATAGATTCCGGTGGATTTGGGGTTGGAGGTGGCAGAGAGCGATTAGGGTTTCGAGAGAGCTCGAGAGAGTTTGAGAGAAGAGAGGAGTTAGAGGCGGCGCTTCTGAAAGAATGGGGTAGGGTTTAGGGGTCGTTTGGAATTAAAAAGGAAAGAAGAGATCTGGGTCGTTGATCAAAATGATCAATGGCTCAGATTTTAAAAAGAAAACGGGCGGGTTTGGGCGATTGGATCAAGTAATCGGGTTTAAATTGATTTGGGGGTTGGGATTGGGTTGAATTGGGGTGCAAATTGGGCTGTAATTGAAATGAAATTGAGGCCAGATTTTAAATAGCCACTTTTCCCCCGTTTTATTTTATAAAAATAGCAATGATGGTTTTAAAAATAAATTAAAAATACTGAGTAAACAAATATTACATAAATATTAACTTAAAAATACTGGAACTAATTTTGTAATTATAAAATGCTATTAATCACAAAACAGGCTATAATTGCAATTATATGCAATTTAGCTTTAAAAATACCAAATAAATTTGTAAAAATATGCAAAAATTACCTTAATTATATTTTGGTGCAAATGTGAGAATAAAAATGAATTATTCGCCAAAATGATAATTTTGGGAATAATTATTGGATTTTGTTGTATTAAAATAGGCAATGAATTGGTTTAAAAATCATTAAAAATGCCAGAACTCTTGGGTGTGCTTATATATGCACATATATGCTATTTTGGAAGTATTTTGAGTATAAAATTACTAGGGAAAAATTGGGTATCAACAGCTGCCCCTCTTTACCCGGGAAGGATGGAAGAGTTGTCGGGTAAAGATATGATGGCCAATTTTGACCGGAAGCGGCGATTTGAAAAGAATTTGACCGAGCTCTGGTTTCCGAGCTGCCTACATATCCCTGGTTTTACAGGAATCAGGCCGTATGTAGTTCAGGAACCATTGACGGAACATGCCGATGGAGATTCGAAAGAGACAGACACGATGTTTAGGTGGCAAGAGGTATTTGGAGTTTGATCGGCTGCGGGAACCGGAGCGGGATCGCTCCTGCTGAGGCGGCCGTTGCTGGCCGGTGTACCTGCAAGTGAGCAATACGGGCGTATATCGTGCATAAACTTAAACGTGATGCAAGTTCCCATTGGACCATGAATGCTGTCTTTGGACGGTTAGGATGACGTCCTCGGACCATGATGTCCTGGGCCATGAAGCGCAAAATTAAAGGATTCGCAGGCTATGAAATGATGTTCTCGGGCTATGATAATGATGCCTCCGAACCATGATGCCTTTGAATAATGATGTGCAGGATATAAAGCGGGTCCTCGGGCCATGGCATGGTGTTCTCGGGCTATGAAGATGATGCCTCCGAACAATGACGCCCTCGGACAGTTTGGCGGTGTTTCAGCCCATGAAATGCAAGATTTGGCGGCATTTCAGCCCATGAAATGCAAGATTTGGCGGTATTTCAGCCGGTGCAGAAAAATGTAAATGGCGATATTTCAGCCGACAGAAATTTAAATAAAACAGTGATGTTTCAGCTGATGTAAAAAATGTAAATGGCGATATTTCAGCCGACAGAAGTTAAAAATAAGCAGGCGATGTTTCAGCCGATGTAGCAAAATGTAAATGGCGATATCTCAGCCGACAAAAAATTTAAATAAAGCAGCGACGTTTTAGTTGATGTAGAAACGTAAATGGCGTTATTTCAGCCGATACCGAGAATTAAATAAAGTTGGCGATACTTCAACCGATAAAGAAGGGTGATTATAAATGGCGACGTTTCAGCCGATAGGGATTTAAACAAAAATTGGCGGTGTTTTAGCCATGCAAGATTTGTATGAAGATGGCGGTATTTCAGCCGATGCAAATAGAGGTGGCGATATTTCAGCCATGCAGATGGAGACAGCGCTTAGTCTCGAAAGGCAGAAAGGTAGCCTTATGCAATGCAAGAAAATGCAGGATGGAGACAGTGCTTAGTCTCGAAAGGCAGAAAGGTAGCCTTATGCAATGCAGATAATGCAGATGGAGACAGTGCTTAGTCTCGAAAGGCAGAAAGGTAGCCTTATGCAATGCGAGAATGTAAAAGGACGAGTAGTAGTGAGACTTCTTAGCCGATAGTTGATATCGTGACTGCTGGGGAGGTTGTGTATGGATAGCAATTACAAACAAGTGATGATTCTAAGAGGCTGCGTTCTTGAGAAAGTATGCGTGCATAAATATACCTGACGATATTGTTAGTCTGGTGCCTGCATCCAAAGAAAAATCATGAGTTTTGTAAGGGGGAAAGGCTAGTTCGTTTTCCCCTGGCCTCCGGCGTTGCGTATCATTTGGGTAGCGTTGCTAAACAGCAGCAATTTGAACAATAGTTATGCATGATTTAGTAAATATAACGTAAGTAGAAAATAGTTTTCTTTAGATGAACCAACGACTGCGACGTGGTTCAAGACATTGCATCCTTTCTTGCTCCGGAATTTTGAGGGTCCTCCTCAAAATTCTGCCCCAGTTTACTGGGCTGGCGCTTCTGACGGCTGCGCTGAACGGCTAAAAAAAAATCAACTTCGGAATTTTGAGGGTCTTCCTCAAAATTCTGCCCCAGTTTACTAAGGTGACATTCCTGGCGATGAATGGCTGAAAACTAACTTCGGAATTTTGAGGGTCCTCCTCAAAATTCTGCCCCAGTTCCAATAGCAGGGAGGAAAAATGGAATTTTTATTAAATTGTGACCGAACCCCTAGGGCTGCCTACGTATCCCCTCCTAAACGGGAATCAGGTCAGGCGTAGTTCAAACTACATCATCATAAGAAATCATAAGTGGTTACACATAGTATCGTTTCACTGCATATGAATTGATTGGCTTTGGCCAAACTTCTCCGTCCATTTCTGCAAGAAAAAGGGCTCCTCCAGTTATAACCCGGTGAACCATGTACGGACCTTGCCAGTTGGGAGAGAATTTCCCCTTGGCTTCATCTTGATGTGGGAATATTTTCTTCAACACCAGTTGCCCCGGTGTAAACTTCCTTGGCTTAACTCTTTTGTTAAAGGCTCTGGACATTCTGTTCTGATACAACTGACTGTGGCAAACTGCATTCATCATTTTCCCATCTATAAGGGCTAACTTCTCGTAGCAACCTTTTACCCATTCTGCGTCGTCCAACTCTGCTTCTTGTATGATCCTCAAAGAGGGAATCTCTACCTCGGCGGGGATGACCGCCTCTGTACCATAAACCAGCATGTAAGGAGTTGCTCCAGTCGATGTGCGGACCGTGGTGCGGTATCCCAGTAGGGCGAATGATAATTTCTCATGCCATTGTTTGTGACTTTCGACCATCTTCCTTAATATCTTCTTGATATTCTTGTTGGCTGCCTCTACAGCTCCATTCATCTGAGGCCTTTAGGCTGTAGAATTCTTGTGTTTGATCTTGAATGACTCGCACATGGCTTTCATCAAGTCGCTGTTGAGATTGGAACCATTATCAGTGATGATTGATTCTGGAATCCTGAATCGGCAAACAATACGGTCACGGACGAAATCTGCCACAACTTTCTTAGTCACTGCCCTGTATGACGCTGCCTCAACCCATTTGGTAAAATAATCAATTACCACCAGGATAAACCTGTGCCCGTTTGATGCGGCAGGCTCAATAGGTCCGATAACATCCATTCCCCAAGCGACGAATGGCCACGGTGAGCTTGTTGCAGTAAGCTCGTTTGGAGGCACCTTTATCATGTCTGCATGTATCTGACAGCGATGGCATTTGCGAACATACTGGATACAGTCTGTTTCCATAGTCATCCAAAAATATCCTGCTCGGAGTATCTTCTTTGCTAGGACAAAGCCATTCATGTGCGGCCCGCAGGTCCCTGCGTGCACTTCGTCCAATAGTTTGGATGCTTCTTTTGCTTCAACACACCTTAGTAAACCCAAATCGGGAGTCCTCCTATACAGGATTCCCCCACTGTAAAAGAAGTTTTTGGATAATCTCCGAAGTGTGCGCTTCTGAGTGGCGTTGGCAAGCTCTGGATATTCTCCTGTTGTCAAGTACTCCTTGATGTCGTAGAACCATGGTTTTCGTCCGCTTCTTCCTCAACGTGAGCACAATAAGCTGGCTGGTCATAGATCTTTACTGGGATGGGATCAATGAAATTTGTGTCTGGATGCTGGACCATGGATGATAAAGTAGCTAGTGCATCAGCGAACTCGTTTTGGACCCTGGGGACATGTTGAAATTCTGTTTTTGTGAATCTTTTCCTTAACTCCTGTATGTGATGCAAGTAGGGGAGTATCTTGGAGTTCTTGGTTTCCCATTCTTCTCGAACCTGATGTATGAGCAAGTCTGAATCCCCGATCACTAGCAGCTCCTGAATGTTCATGTCAATGGCCATCTTGAGCCCCAGGATGTAGGCTTCGTATTCGGCCATGTTATTGGTGCAAGGGAATCTGAGCTTGGCGGATGCCGGGTAGTGCTGGCCGGTTTCTGATACTAGGACTACTCCTATGCCAACTCCTTTGAAATTTGCAGCTCCGTCGAAAAACAACCTCCAACCCTCGTAGGATTCTGCAATATCTTCTCCTACAAAGGACACTTCTTCATCAGGAAAATACATTTTCAGGGGTTCGTATTCTCCGCCGACAGGATTCTCAGCAAGGTGGTCTGCTATGGCTTGGCCCTTGATCGCTTTCTGAGTTACGTAAACAATGTCGAATTCACTTAGCAGGATTTGCCACTTGGCGAGCTTGCCAGTGGGCATGGGATTCTGGAAGATATACTTCAGCGGGTCCATCCTTGATATAAGATAAGTAGTGTAGGCAAAGAAATAATGCCTCAATTTCTGAGCTACCCAAGTCAGAGCACAATAGGTGCACTCCAATAAAGAATACCGGGCCTTGTACGGGGTGAACTTCTTACTGAGATAATAGATGGCTTGCTCCTTTCTCCCCGTTTCATCATGTTGTCCCAGAACACAACCGAACGCTCCATCCAAAACAGCAAGATAAAGCAATAGAGGCTTTTTTGGCTCGGGCAGAATCAAGACTGGCGGCGTTGACAGGTATTCCTTGATTCTGTCAAAGGCTTTCCGACAATCGTCAGTCCACTTAGTAGCAGCGTCTTTATTCAACATCTTAAAGATGGGTTCACAAATGACTGTGGACTGAGCTATGAACCGGCTGATATAGTTGAGCCTCCCCAGGAAACTCATTACGTCCTTCTTGTTCTTTGGCGGTGGCAATTCTTGAATGGCTTTGACCTTTGA
>NW_017671427.1:38802-53545 GCF_001879085.1 Nicotiana attenuata | reverse complement strand
TCGAAATCAACTCCAAACCTTTCAACTAATGCCATCACATACTCATTCCAAGTGGCAGGTTGTAGATACTGCTTGTACCTCATGAAAGAGATATGCATTTGTATAGCTTCTCCTTCCAACTGTAATGCAGCCACTTCAACCTTTTCTTCAGCATCTACCTTTTCCATAGAGAAGAATTGTTCGATTTTGAACAACCACGACCTCATATCTTCCCCATTAAAACGTAAAAACTCCATCTAGACCACCTAGAGAAGTTAGAATTATGATGATTACAACTCATAGGACTTCTCCCTCGATGAGATCTAGCTTCAGAAGGTTCACCTTCCTCTGTTGCTGGAGCTTTATCCTTCTGGTGTTCCTTCGAATTTTTCATCTGTTCCTTTAATTCAAGGACTACCTGATCCAACTGCTTCAAGGCTAAGACTTCACCAGATAAAGTCCCTACATCAGCTATCAATTTCTGTATCAACTCACGTGGGTCAGGATTTTCTTCAGTCGAATTGTCAGTGGATCGCGTGCCTTTTGCAATGATTCCAAGGATCATACAACTCTGATACCAATGCGACACGATTGCAGGAACTCAAGAGAATTCGAGGATCGTATCACTGCTTCAGGATTAACTCGAGAAATGCAGTAGAGAATGTTGATGTTGCAGAAGAAGAAGAAGAAGAAGAAGAAGAAGAAGAAGAAGAGAGAGAGAGATGAAGAAGAGAAGAGAGGATTTAGGGAGAAGTTTGTGTATTCATTTATGATATGTAAAATGTAGCTTATAATTCCTATTTGTATTGATTCCTGTATTCAAAATGGTAAACTAGATTCATTCCTAACAGAGTTTATAACAGAATTCTGTTATACTAACTACCCAATTGACTGTAACTAACTTTCCCTCCCCCTAACTAACTTTTGACTAACTACTTTGTCTTCACTTCTTGATTCTTCTGCATTTGAGCTAGCTTCTCTAAAATCATGTATCAGATTATGACATGTTTGTTGGGTGAATATTAAAATGATCCTTTTGACCAAAAAGAGTTTGACTTTCAAGTTCGAAATAATTAAGGATTATAATAGGCAAACGTTCAATGCTCACCTGAAACTTCTCTTTGTCGATAGTTCAAGTCAGATGTAGTAACAAGAACATTTAAAAAAACCATAAAAGTCAAACGAATGAAGAATTGTGAAAAAGACAGGAAGATGTTGCCTTCAGTAATCAACGTTTATCCTCGTCTTCTTAGTCATCGTTGTACACGAGACGAATTCCTCAAATTTTCAGGAAAATATGTTTTGTCAAAGAATTTGCAGAGAAATCGATTTGATCCAAATTGTTTGGTCTGTCTATGTTGTCCTTGTACAATTAATATTCCTCAATTGGTAGATATGCAAGACATGTATGAGCTAAAGCAACATTCTTGTTTGTCCACACAAAACCAATGTTCATTAGGCAACTCGTGCTCCTCTGTCTAATGGCGGTTTTTAACTCTAAACTCGATCGAAATGCCTGGCATTTCCTGTAGGTAAGCATCATTAACTGATAACCATGTTGTTTCGCGGTCCGGGACAACACACATAGCAAATCCCATGAATATGTACCTATTATTTGGCAGCTGCATTGAAACTCAAGTTCCGTTAAGTTTGTAGACAGACCACTCTGGAACTTATTCTTCAGGGAGGTAAAAAAGTGGGCAGTCCGGTGCACAAAGCATCCCGCATTTATATGGACTTAGGCGTGCGTCCAGATATGGATTTGGAGGGCCGTAGGATAATTTGCAGCATTTTGGCAAAATTGGATAGTTGAAGTTTTGGAAGGTTAAGAGGTTTGATCGGGAGTTGAATTTGTTGATATCGGGCTCGGATTGCGATTTCGAGAGTTGGATTAGCTCCGTTTTGTCATTTGAGTCTTGCATGCAAAATTTGACGTTATTCCGGGTTGATTCGATATGTTTCGGCACGAGTTTTGGAAGTTGGAAGATTTGAAAATTCATAAGTTCGATTCGAGGTGCGATTCATAGTTTCGACGTTGTTTGATGTGATTCGAGACCTTGAGCAGGTCCGCGTTATGTTATGAAACTTGTTGGTATGTTTCGACGGGGTCCCGGGGGCCTCGGGTGTGTTTCGGATGGGCTACTGGCCATTTCATCCTCTTTTGGAATGTTGTTGCTGGTGTCTGATGTCCTTCTATGCGATCGCGTAGGTACAGCCGCGATCGCGAAGGCTGTTTTGGTGGCTGGACCTTTTTTCTCTTCGCGTTCGCATGACTTTGCCCGCGATCGTGTACGTGTGTATCCTCCCTCATCGCTTTCACATTCATAGTTTCGCGTTCATGTAGCACAGCCTTGGTAGCTGATATCTTTCTTCTTCGCGATCGCATGAATTAGTTCGCGATCGTGTAGTACATTTTTGGGCAGTAGTTATTCCTTCTTTGCGATCGCAGTTGTATCTCTGCGATCGCGATGTGCAAATGCCTGGGCAACAGATATTAATTTTCAAACCCGAGGGTTTTGTTCCATTTTTCATCTTTCGAACTAGAGGCCTCGAATTTGAGCGATTTTGAGGGGTTCTTCACGTGTTCGATTGGGGTAAGTTTTCTTTATCCAAAATCTATTGTATTTCATGATTCCGTCTTTATTTTTTCATCATTTCATTAGTGGTTTGAGTTGGGTAAAATGAGGATTTTGAGGAAAACTTTCAAAAATGTAAAATGGGGATTTGAAGGACGAATTGATATCGGAATTTGGTAATTCTTGTATGGGTGGACTCGTTATCGAATGTGTGTTCTTTCGATACGTGGGCCCGGGGTTGATTTTTTTAGTTTTTATTAAAGATTGAAGCTTTATTATCTGGAATTATTTCCTTTGAGTTTTATTTATGGTTTGAAGTTATTTTGGGTAGATTTGAGCCGTCCGAAGGTTGTTTCACTCGGGAAGGTCATTTTAGAGTAATGCTCTAACTTTTTTGAGGTAAATATCTTGCCTAACTTTGTGCGGGGGAACTACCCCTTGGGATTTGAGTCATTTGTGCTAATTGTGTCATGTGAATGCCGTGTACACGTGGTGACGAATATGTACTCGGGCTTAATTGTGGAAATTTGACCGTCTAAGGCTCTTAGGTTCTTTTATTAATTAGAAATGAAGTTGTTTTGTCATGTTAAATCCTCCTTTTACTAAATTCACCCTTATGTTCTTATTTGGTGTAGACATGTAATTTTTGACCCTCCCCGAAATTTTACACATTTAGCGTTTTTTTTAAAAATTTAGTTTAGGTCTAATATCGCTATTTTAACTAGTTTTGACTCTTTTACTTTATTTTATCACAAAAATGAAAATTACAAAAAATATTTTTTTCTTTCATTTAGCTAATTGATATTTTATCTAGTTACTTTTAGTTTATCTACGTTTCATAAAATTAAAAAAAATATAAAAATAGTATTGATATTTTATTTTTCCAAAAAAAAAAGATAAAGATAAAAACAAAATTTTTGGACTAATTTTTGTCTTGTTTTTATGTGAGAAGACTACAATTTTAAGCTTGAGTTCCCAATTTTAAGTCCAGATCCGGATGGCCCAATACCCTAAAACCGTAATAACTCTTTAAACTAGACACTCCCACCCTAACCTTCTTCTTCTTCTTGAACCTAGGGCTTCAACTCCACCACTCTTAAACACCCCTAAGCAGCCGCAACTGCTGACCCCCGACCTCATCTCCAATTCCTCGCCGCATCAACCTGCCGCCACCTACAAGAACACAGCCCCCGCCGCACAGACCCCCCTATCAGCCGTTTCTATCATCATCTTCAACCCCAAAACACCCCCTGAACTTCCAACACCATCAACCTGGTGTCACGACCCAAAATCCCTCCGAAGGAGTCGTGATGGCAACTAGTCTCTAAACTAGGTAAGCCTAACATTAGCAGAAATAATATGTATATTCACTAACTTCAAATTATATAACTCTGGACACTCGCAATTCCCAAAACCGGTGGTAAAAGTCATAAGCCTTTCTAGGAGTAGTTATACATAATAAATACATCACTGTTCCAGAACAAAAGGAACAAATAGAAATAAGAAAAAAAATCGAAGGTGATTCCAAGGCTTGCGAACGCAGCACCAAGTTTACCTTGAGTCTCCATAGCGATGATTCGCACAACTACTTCCAACCAAATACCTGAATCTGTACAAAAAATGTACAGAAGTGTAGTATGAGCACACCACGGCGGTGCCCAGTAAGTATCAAGACTAACTTCGGTGGGGTAGTGACGAGGAACAGTCAAGACACCTACTAGTCAAATAAATTGAATAGGATATGATAATGAACTACCAAGATAAAATTAACAAAGTAATATCAATAGCAAGGAGAAGTCCAACTACAAATAGTAGAGACAATAAAGGGAAACACAGATAGTAATGAACGATAATCAAGTAAATTAACACCAACATAACTGGGACACGGACAAGTAAGAATATGTTCAAACAAAGAAAGCGATGCTAACTCAATTAATCACATCATTTCTAATACACAATTCCGACCATCTCAATCCTCGGTATCTCATGTCATAATATCAAGTTCCACACCTTTAGTACACATGGCACCTTGTGCCCACATATCTCTATCTCGCTTTACGCAACATCATCCTCATGCCACTCAGTACATAGGGTCCATAACCAATACAATAAAGATGTTCAAGGAGTCTCATTTATATAACATTAAGTAGATTATAACTTCTAAACCAATTAGTAAATTGACAAGAAAAGATGAAGTTATTTTTAGAAATCATTTGAGTAAAGAAGATACCCTTTTTAGAATATACAACATCGAATGAACTATTACATTTAATACAGGATTTTAATAAAATTTAAAACTTAGTAGAAATTCCCTTTTAGGTAAGATTAAACGTCATCGGGTTAAGGAAAACTTAGTTGAGAAACTAATTGAAATAGACCATAACATTTATAGGAATTTGAATCATTGAAAGGTGTATACATATACAAGGTGAGTTCAAATTTAAAAGTCACTTATAGTAGTACTAATTACTTTATTTTAAATTACGATATTACTAATAACTTAACAAGTCCGGAGGAAAAGATTCAACGTAGTAAATTTACTTTAAATACTAATTCACCGGGATAATAGTTTCAGAGAAAGAATTCAAGGAACAACGGCAAGTCAAAAACTCAATGCCAATAACCGACCCTCAAAACTCAGTGAAACCCGAAATACAAATCGTCAAAGTTTTAAACAAATGGACCAGGGTCTTCTCAGTATTCAGCTATAACCAAATCCTAAATGAAATGTAAAACCACCGAATAACTTGTACAGTCAAGAGGAATACATAAACGCATATATCTATTGATGCGGCACGCATCCCGATCCCACCAATCCTCCCTTATTCCTCCTTAACAATTACAATAAAAGTAAAAGTTATATATTTATTTCGGCGTGCAACCCGATCCCACCAATCCTCTCTCATTCCTCCTTAACAATTACAATAAGAGTAAATAGTATATATATCACCATATCAGTAACAACATGATCATTCACCCTTATTACTCCTTGTTGCGGCATGCAACCCGATCCCACAAGTCCACCCTTAATACTCCTAAATATATATATCACCCTTATTTCTCCTGTTGCGGCGTGCAACACGATCCCACCTGTCCACCCTTATTACTCCTTATTGCGGCGTGCAACTCGATCCCACTGGACAATATCAATTCTCCCTTATTCCTCCTCAACATATCAACAACCCAACATAGTTTAAAATCAACAACAACAACAACTACAATTCAACAACCCAATCATAAGGATTTTCTACCACCAAGAGTATGAGTACACGATAATACGAGAATCACGAAAAAATAAAGAAGCACAACAACCTTTACAAAAATAACTAGACATATAAAGCACGTGATAACTGCAACGGCAACCACAACAATTTGGACACATAGCATATAGGCACGGGGTCATAGAGAGATTTCCAATTAAGAATAACAAAACGATAAGGAGGACAATCACTCCAATTAAGACAATTAAGGGCCAAGTAACAAGTAAGAAATAGAGTAATGTTAACAACATTGTATGGAGCATATAGAGGTAAAACAAGCAATTAGGAAACACAATCATATCGGAAAACTTCCCACTTAATGAACATAAGGACCTAAGAACCCTAAAGGAAAATTTCCCACAAATAAGTCCGAGCACACACTCATCACCTCGCGTGCACGAACTACAAATAGCATAGAAGACTCAATTCCTAAGGGGGAGTCCCCCACACAAGGTTAGGCAAGATACTTACCTCAATCCGGCCAGTTCAATACTCAATTTAGCTTTTCCTTCACCAACGCTCGGCTCAATCTAGCCAAAAATGACTTGAGTACATCAAACAATGCAAGAGAAAACAATTTCAATTAACAAAATTATGATTCTTACACAAATTGCAAAAAGTCAACAAAAGTCAACTCGCCGGGCCCGCACCTCGGAACCCGAAAAAATTTACAAAAACCGAACACCCATTCTGCTACGAGTTCAGCCATACAAGATTTATCAAATTCTGATACCATTTGGTCCTTCAAATTATCATTTTACATTTTTGAAAGATTATACAATTTTCCCCAAATTTTCCTTTAGATTCTCAAGAATTTGATGTTAAATCTAAGATATAATCACAAAAATATAGTTGGAAATTGATAGGTACACTTACCCAATGATTTGGCATGAAATTCTTCTCTCAAAATCGCCTCACATCGGAGTTAGGGTTCAAAAATATGAAAAAAATGAGCGAAAACTCGGAATACCAAGCTTTTAGCAGGTTGCAGATGTCGCATTTGCGACACTGGAAGGGTACTGTAACGACCCGGCTGGTCGTTTTAAGAATTTATGCCCCGATCCCCCATTAACTGCATTCCCCGTGTTTGTTTCTGCTATTGTGAGTTGCCGGGAGGATTTACTTGGAGTTTCGGATAGTTTTGGGACACTTAGTCCCTAAATGAGAGCTTAAGTTTCAGAATTTGGACCGTAGTCGGAACAGTGTGAAGACGGCCTCGGAATGGAATTCCGTTGGTTCCGTTAGCTCTGTTGGGTGATTTCGGGTTCAGGAGCGTGTTCGGATTGTGTTTTGGAAATTCGTAGCTCATTTAGGCTTGAAATGCCGAAAGTTGAATTTTTTAAGTTTCCGGTTCGATAGTGAGATTTTGATATCAGGGTCGGAAGGGAATTTCGGAAGTTAGAGTAGCTCCGTAGAGATGAATGTGACGTGTGTGCAAAATTTCAGGTCATTCGGACGAGGTTTGATAGACTTTTTTATCGAAAGCGTAATTTGAGAGTTTTGAAGTTCTTAGGCTTGAATCCGATGTTAATTGGTTGATTCGATAATGTTTGAGGTGTTTTGAAGATTTGTATAAGTTTGGATAGTGGTATATGACTTGTTCGTGCTTTTGGTTGAGGTCCCGGGGGCCTCGGGGTGGTTTCGGATGGTTAACGGGAGATTTTGAGTTGGGTTTGCAGCTGAAGTTTTATGGCTGTTGTCATAACCGCATCTGCGATTGGGAGGCTGCAGGTGCGGCTCCCCCAGATGCGGAAGCAAGCCGCGGAAGCGGCCAACAGGTGAGTCAGGCGGAGCCGCAGAAGCGGGCACCTGGACGTATCTGCGATGGCGCAGGTGCGATAGAGTGACCGCAGGTGCGGTCCAGGCCTTTAAGTGAAAATCCGCAGGTGCGGTGGGTTAGGCCGCAGAAGCGGGCCCGCAGAAGCGTGAAATGGACCGCAGATGCGGTTTCACTGGTCAGAAAAGGGGCAGAATCGAGGGTTAAGTTCAAAACTTGGAAAAATCGACTTGGAGCTCGGTTGAGGGCGATTTTGGGAGGATTTTGAAGAGGAAATCAGTGGGCAAACATTCCTATTCCCTTTTTAGTTTTATTCCTATAATCTAGTCTTAGTTTTGTCATTTAATTTCGGATTTGGGATGAAAATTGAGGAAAAGTGGAGAAAAGTTCTTAGGTATAATTTTGGGCTTTTGATCTAGATATTGATGTCGGATTGGAATAATTTTGGTATAAACGAACTCATGAGGGTATGAGGTTTCTGAATTTGTAAATTTTACCCAATTCCGTGACGTGGGCCCGGGGGCGTTTTGGTCATTTTTCCTAATTTCGCGTATTAGCTTAGAATTAGTTAGTGGAATCAGTTACTTGAAGTTTTATTTACATTATGCAATTTATTTGAATAGATTTGGGCCATTTGGAGTCGAGTACTTGTGGCAAGAGCGTGGTTTCGGGTTGATTTTGAGCCGGTCCGAGGTAAGTGGCTTGTCTAACCTTGTGTGGGGGAACTCCCCTTAGGATTTGATATTGTTGGTATTTGAAATGCCTTGTACGTGAGGTGACGAGTGCGTACTTGTGTTGTTGAAAATCTGGTTTTCATTAAGTAACTCTAATTGTATTTCCTTTCCTGCTTATACTACTTGCAATTTAAGACTGCTGTTAGATTAGGGAAGCATGTCTAATTGCCTTAATTGCTTTATTTGCTCAAACTGCCTTATTTGGATTATGTGGAGCATGCTAGGTTAGAATTACCTGTTTTACCTTGGTATGAAATTTGAATTGAATTGAGTATTCTTCGTGTTGCTGCTGTGTGTTTACTTTGGGACTACGGGAAGGTATCCCGGGAGATCCCGCCCTGCCTATTTACTTTGGGACTACGGATTGGTATTCCGGGAGCTCCCCCTGCACTTTTATATTGGAACTACGGGACTGCACCTGGTAGATTCCCCCAGTACATGGTATTTACATTTGGGACTACGGATCGGGATTTCGGTAGATCCCCGCGCAATATGAGTTGGACTACGCGACGGTATCCCAGGAGATCCACTGGATATTTATATTTGGGACTATAGGACACTTAGGAGATTCCCGGTTGTTATCTCTATGCTGAGTTGTATTCTTTCCGTGATTACTTCTGTCAAAATATTAGTTGTTGTTATTTTTATTATCCTGTGTTAGTTTATACTGTTAGCATTTAATTATATTGCCGTATTCTATACAGCTTTATCTTATTTTTTTCAGATATAATCAGTAGGGCCCTAACATTCCTCGTCACTACTCGACCGAGGTTAGGCTTGGCACTTACTCAGTACCACTGTGGTGTACTCATGCCCTTTCTGCGCATGTTTTTTATGTGTAGATCCAGGTATTCCGACTCAGCCCTACTACTCTTGAGGCTATGTGATTCACCAGAGACTTCGAGGTATATCTGCCGCATCCGCAGACCGAGGAGTCCCTTTCCATTCTCTCTTATAGTATTACCCTTCTGTATTTGCTTTTGTTTAGACATTCTGGAGTTAGAGCACAAATGTAGTATTCATAGCTTGTGATTTCATGAGATTCCGGGTTTTGGAAATTGTTCAGTTTTTGAGATCTTCTATTGGTATATGCCGAGCAGCATCTTAAACACTTCTATATTGGTTGATCTTCAGTTTTTATTAGTTTTTCCGTATTTATTGTTAGGCTTACATAGTTATAGAGACTAGGTGCCGTCACGACAGTTTACGGAGGGCGAACTTGGGTCGTGACAAGTTGGTATCAGTGCTCTAGGTTCATATGAGTCATGAATCACAAGCCGGTTTATTAGAGTCTCACAGATCTGGGCGGAGACGTCTGTACTTATCTATGAGAGGCTATGTAACTGATAGGAAAATTTCACTTCATTATATTTCCTTGTCGTCACAATTCTAAACTTCTGTCTTCTATTCTCTCACAGATGGTGAGGACACGTTCTACCCGAGATGATCAGGCACCCGCGCTCCCTACTGGAGCCGTTAGAGGCAGGGGTCGGGGTAGAGGCCGAGGACGCGCACGCGGTGCGGCTAGAGCACCCACGCGAGCTGCTTCAGAAGAGCCACCAGCAGTTCCAGCTGGAGCCCAGGCGCCTGATACACCCACAGCTACTACTACTCCAGCTCTCCGGGAGACTCTGGCGCAGTTTATGACTATGTACACCACTCTAGCTCAAGCAGGGTTGCTTCCCCTTGCTGCAGCTACATCCCAGGCCGGGGGAGGAGCACAGACCCCACCGCCCACACTTCTGAGCACCGAGTGTATGTTGATCAGGTCCCAGAGATTATCCCTGTACAGCCGGCAGCCCCAGCTTAGCTCGAGGAGAGGGCAATAGCTTCAGAGGAGGAGCAGAAGAGGCTTCAGAGGTACAAGAAGTATCAGCCTCCTACATTCAGTGGACTAGCCTCAGATGATTCTCTGGGATTTCTAGAGGAGTGCTACCTATCCTCTGTACCATGGGTATATCAGGATCGAGCGGGGTTTCCTTCACTACCTTCCAGCTTCGAGGTGCCGCCTATCAGTGGTGGCATGCTTATGAGTTAGACAGTCCGGATGAGGAAGCTTCCCTGACTTGGGCTTAGTTTTCAGATATGTTCACAAGAGAGTATGTTCCCCAAAGTCTCGGGGACACTTGGTGTACAGAGTTTGAGCACTTGCGCTAGGGTACTTTGACTGTCTCGGAGTATGGTGTCCGTTTCATCGACTTGGCTAGACATGCACCAGCTTTGGTTTCTACTGTTCGCGAGAAGGTTTGCCGGTTTATTGAGGGGATCATTCCCAGCATCAGGTCTAGTATGGCTCAGGAGTTGGAGATAGATATTTCTTATCAGCAGGTGGTGAGCATTGGTAGGAGAGTAGAGGGTATGCATGCTCGGGACAGAGAGGAGGGGGAGGCCAAGAGGTCTCGAGAGTCGGGCCATTATTCTGGTGCCCGTGTCCCAGCTTCGGCTCGTCATGGTAGGGGTTATGTGAGTCGCCCCATTCATTCAGCTCTTCCAGTGGCCAGTGGTATTCCAGCTCCACCTAGACCTTAGGAGCCTTATTACGCACCTCCAGTATCTAGTGCGCCTCCTGTGCAGGGTGCTTCCAGTGGTCAGTCCAGCAGACCTGGCCCAAGCCAGTCACAGCCGACACGTCCTCCCAGAGCTTGTTTTGAGTGTGGTGACACACGCCATATGGTGAGGGATTGCCCCAGACTTAGGAGGGGTGCACCTCCACAGACTTCTCAGCCACAGCGTGCCCCGCAAAGTTCTCACGCTATGATCACAGCACCAGTTGCTACCCCACCTGCTCAGCCAGCTAGAGGTGGAGGTCGGGGAGGTAGAAGTTTCCCTCGAGGGGGAGGCCGGGCCACATACTATGCCTTTCCTGCCCGTACTAAGGTTGTCGCCTCCAATTCTGTCATCACAGGTACTATCATGGTATTGTCATAGAGATGCATCGGTTCTATTCGATCCAGGCTCCACTTATTCTTATGTGTCCTCTTATTTTGCCCCATATTTGGGCGTATCTCGGGATTCTTTGAGTTCTCCTGTTTATGTTTCTACTCCTGTTGGAGATTCTCTTGTTGTGGACCGCGTTTATCGATCGTGTTTAGTTGCTCTTAGTGGTTTTGAGACCAGAGCCGATTTGTTATTGCTCAGCATGGTAGACTTTGATGTTATTCTGGGCATGGACTGGTTGTCACCCCATTATGCTATTCTTGATTGTCATGCAAAAACCGTGACACTGGCTATGCCAGGCGTACCACGAGTAGAGTGGAGAGGTACCTTAGATCATACTTCCAGTAGAGTTATTTGATTCCTTAAGGCTCAGTGTATGGTTGAGAATGGGTGTGACGCGTATCTAGCTTATACGAGATATGTCAGTATTGACACCCCTACAGTTGATTCAGTCCCAGTAGTACGGGATTTCTCTGATGTGTTTCCAGCTGACCTTCCGGGCATGCCACCCGATAGAGATATTGATTTTGGCATTGATCTGTTGCCGGGCACTCAGCCCATTTCTATTCCTCCGTACCGTATGACTCCTCTTGAGTTGAAGGAGTTGAAGGAGTAGTTACAGGAATTTTTTGATAAGGGTTTCATTCGGCCCAGTGTATCACCTTGGGGTGCTCCTGTCTTATTTTGTGAAGAAGAAGGATGGTTCTATGCGTATGTGTATTGATTATCGCCAGTTGAACAAGGTTACAGTGAAGAACCATTATCCTTTGCCTCATATTGATGACTTGTTTGATCAGTTACAGGGTGCTTGTGTGTTTTCTAGGATTGACTTGCGTTCAGGCTATCATCAGTTGAAGATTCGGGAGCCAGATATCCCGAAGACTGCCTTCAGGACTCAGTACGGTCATTACGAGTTCCTTGTTATGTCATTTGGGCTGACCAATGCCCCAGCAGCCTTCATGAATTTTATGCACTGTGTATTCCGGCCATATCTTGACTCATTCGTCATTATCTTTATTGATGACATTCTAGTATATTCCCGGAGTCGGGAAGATCATGAGCAGCACCTGAGGACAGTGCTTCAGACTTTGAGGGAAAAGAAGTTATATGCAAAGTTCTCCAAATGTGAGTTTTGGTTGGATTCCGTGGCATTTTTAGGCCACGTGGTATCGAGTGAGGGTATTCAGGTGGATCCAAAGAAAGTGGAAGCAGTGTAGAGTTGTCCCAGAACATCCTCAGCTACAGAGATCCGCAGTTTTCTTGGCTTGGTGGGTTACTACCGTCGGTTTGTTGAGGGATTTTCATCTATTGCAGCACCTATGACCAGGCTGACCCAGAAGGGTGCTCCGTTCCAGTGGACGAAAGATTGTGAGGAGAGCTTTCAGAAGCTCATAACAGCTTTGACTACAGCCCCAGTTTTGATATTGCCTACCGGTTCGGAGTCTTATACTGTCTGTTGTGATGCCTCGAGGGTTGGCCTTAGAGCGGTATTGATGCAGGATGGTAGGGTGATTGCCTACGCGTCCAGACAGTTGAAGGTACATGAGAAGAATTATCCTGTCTATGATCTCGAGTTATCTGCTATTGTTCACGCCTTGAAGATCTGGCATCACTATTTGTACGGTGTGCCTTGTGAGATTTATACTGATCACCGGAGTTTGCAGCATCTGTTCAAGCAGAAGGACCTTAATTTGCATCAGAGGAAATGTCTAGAGCTGCTTAAGCATTATGATATCACTATTTTGTATCACCCGAGCAAGGCCAATGTGGTGGCCGATGCTTTGAGCCGCCGAGCAGAGAATTTGGGAAGTTTAGCTTATTTACCAGCAGCGGAGAGGCCCATGGCGATGGATGTTCAGGCCTTAGCCATCCAGTTTGTGAGATTGGATCTTTCGGAGCCCAGTTGGGTCCTTGCTTGTGTGGTTTCTCGGTCTTCCTTGTTTGATCGTATCCGGGAGCGCCAGTTTGATGACCCTCATTTGCTTGTCCTCAAGGACAAGGTTCTGCGAGGAGATGCCAGAGATGTGACTACTGGTGATGAAGGGGTATTGAGGATGCAGGGTCGAGTTTGTGTACCCAATGTTGATGGGCTTCGGGAGTTGATTCTAGAGGAGGCCATAGTTCGCGGTATTCCATTCATCCGGGTGCCGCGAAGATGTACCAGGATTTGAGACAGCACTATTGGTGGAGGCGGATGAAGAAAGATATAGTTGGGTTTGTAGCTCGGTGCCTCAATTGTCAGAAGATGAAGTATGAGCACCAGAGACCGGGTGGATTGCTTTAGCAGATAGAGATCCTGGAGTGGAAGTGGGAGCGGATCACCATGGACTTCGTAACTGGCCTCCCACGGACTTTGAGGAAGTTCGATGCCATTCGGGTGATTGTGGATTGGCTGACCAAGTCCGCGCAATTCATTCCTGTGTGTACTACCTATTCTTCGAAGCGGTTGACGGAGATTTATATCCGGGAGATTGTCCGTCTGTGATAACTAGAGATTTTGACGCATTTTATACTCCTTCTTGCTTATGCTTTGATCAAATATTCATACAAAATAGTCCCAAAAGGCTTACAAGTTGTGCTTGATTGCAGGTTTGATCAACAAAGTGACAAAATGTCAAAGATCGGCTCAAAAGGAGTGAAACTTGCACAAGTGCCAAAGACAAGGCAAGCTCAGGCAGAACAGGCCCAATGCGGCCGCACACCACTTTGTGCGGTCCGCACTGGGAGATTCAGAGAGTTGAATTCCAGGCTTCAAGGCAGTGCGTCCGCACACCATTTTGTGCGGTCCACACTGAAGGCAACGCGGCCGCAGTCCATTCTCTGCGGTCCGCGGTGCCAAGATTCAGAGAGGATGATTTTTCAAGTTTGAAGCTTGTGCGGTCCGCGGTCAACTTTGTGCGGACCGCACTAGAATCCTCCGCGGCCCCATTCTGTGAGGTCCGCGGAGCCCAAATTCAGAGAGATCAAATTTGAAGACCAAAGCCTAGTGCGGACCGCGGTCCATTTTGTGCAGTCCGCACTAACCCCGCAGGGGCATTTTTGTCCAGATTTTTCAGCTTAGTAAAAATAGATTCTTTTTCCATTTTTAGGGCATCAGATATTGTAATACGTAAGCTGCACTCGTGAGACGACTTTTCTTAGCCATTTTGGGCATTTTTACTTACCTTTCATCATTGAATCTTTGTATTTAGCTTAGCAATTAATTAATATGTGTTTATCTTCATTTATTTCTTGCTTTTCTTCTTTGAATATGAGTAGCTAGACCCCATAGCTAGGGTTGTGGCTCAACTCTAGTGTGGGTAATTGATGGGTCTTGTAATTTAGGGTTAAATTGGCTATGGGTGTTGTTATTTGGGTCCGAATTTCTATGGTTAAGTTTTACTTGAATTAAGTTGGTTTGGTCAAACAATTAGTTTTAGTTGTTGTAGTTGTACTTGTAGCTCCTCTTGTAGAAAGATAGCCTAACGTACTCCGAAACTT
>NW_017671427.1:12357-36730 GCF_001879085.1 Nicotiana attenuata | reverse complement strand
ATTAGGAATTTGGAGGTGCAACTAGGTCAAATCTCTCAGTCCTTGAATACACGCCCTAAGGGTGCTCTACCAAGTGATACGGTAGTGAACCCAAAGGGAGGAAACAATCATGTTATGGTTGTGACAACTAGGAGTGGACGAGGCGGTGATGTGAATGCCTCGAAACAAAAGCAAGTTGTGGATGATGTTGAGTTGCGAGAAGATGAAGTTCCTTTGGTAGTTGAAGATGTGGTTGATGACAATGTGAACAATGAAGTGAGGATTGACATTAATGAAGCCGAGGTGGAAACAAAAAGTGACGTGAACCCGTCTAGGAGCACGTAATTGACATGCCGGAGCCGGTTGTGCCAAAAGACAAGGCACCTTTGCCTAGGCTACCTCCCCCTTATCCTCAGAGGCTAGCTAAGCAGAAAAGTGAGGATCAATTCAAAAAGTTCATTGACATGATGAAGAGCTTATCCATCAACGTGCCTTTGGTGGAGGCTTTGGAGCAAATGCCTGGTTATGCTAAATTCATGAAAGATTTGGTTACAAAGAAAAGATCAATGGACTGTGAAACTATCAAGATGACACACCAAGTTAGTGCTATAGTACATTCAATGGCTCCGAAATTAGAGGATCCCGGTGCTTTCACTATCCCCTGCACTATTGGTAGTGCAGAATTTGCCAAAGCTTTATGTGATCTTGGGGCAAGCATCAACTTAATGCCCTTCTCAGTTTTCAAGACTTTGGGTATTGAGCCTCCGAGCCAACTTCCATGCGTTTGCAAATGGCAGACCGATATATGAAGCGGCCATTGGGTATTGTTGATGATGTGCTCATCCGGGTGGACAAATTTATCTTGCCAGCTAATTTTGTAATCTTGGATTGTGAGGTAGATTATGAGGTCCCGGTCACATTAGGGAGACCTTTCCTTGCTACGAGGAAGTCTCTAGTGGATGTGGAAGCAGGGGAACTCACTTTCAGGGTGGGTGATGAAAATGTGGTTTTTCATGTGTGTAAGTCAATGAAGCAGCCCAATTGTACCGAAGTGTGCTCATTTGTGGATTTATTCACGGTTGTGATAATTGATGATACCAGTGCAATGATCAATGTTGAGGACCTTTTGGAGGCCGTATTGGTGAATCTGGATGTCAATGATGATGCGGGCCGAGTGGAGTGCGTGAATGCTTTACATGGAATGGGATCTTATTCTTATGAGCCTAGGAAACTTTCTTTGGATCTTGAAAATAGAAAGATGTCTCCAACAAAGCTTTCAATTGAGGAACCCCCGGTGTTGGAGTTGAAGCCATTACCTCCACACCTCAGGTATGAATTCTTGGGCTCTAATTCAACTTTACCAGTTATTCTTTCCTCTTGTCTTACTAACATGCAGGTAGACGCCACATTGGCGGTGCTCAAAAAGTGGAAAAAGGCAATTGGATGGACTCTAGCTGACATTCAGGGAATAAGCCCCGCATTTTGCATGCACAAGATTATTTTGGAGGATAATGCAAAACCCTCCTTGGAACATCAAAGGAGGCTTAATGAGGCAATGCAAGAAGTTGTGAAAAAAGAGGTGATCAAGTGGCTAGATGCAGGCGTGGTGTATCCAATCTCTGACAGCTCATGGACTTCTCCGGTGCAATGTGTGCCGAAGAAGGTGGTATGACTGTGGTGACCAATGCTAATAATGAACTTATTCCAACCCGGACAGTGACCGGATGGAGGGTGTGCATGGACTACCGCAAGCTGAACAAAGTGACCCGCAAGGATCACTTCCCATTGCCTTTCCTGGACCAGATGCTAGATCGCCTTGCTGGGCGTGCCTTCTATTGTTTCTTGGATGGTTATTCAGGGTACAATCAAATTTTGATAGCTCCGGAGGATTAGGAGACAACCACCTTCACTTGTCCATATGGCACCTTTGCTTTCTCTAGGATGCCGTACCGGTTAGTGTTTGGGAAATCATGTCATCTACTAGTGGAGTTGGAGCATAAGGCCATGTGGGACTTGAAGAAATTGAATCTTGATTAGGACATAGCTGCTAATCTTCGGGTGGAGCAACTCGATGAGCTTGATGAATTTAGGTTCCAAACCTACTCTAGTTCGTCCCTGTATACGAATAAAATGAAATACCTTCATGACAAATACACTCGGTGCAAGGAGTTCAAGGTGGGAGATTTGGTGCTCTTATTCAATTCTCGTCTAAGGTTGTTCCCGGGAAAGCTGAAGTCAAAGTGGAGCGGACCATTTGAAGTAGTGTGTGTGACCCCGTTTGGTGCTCTTGATTTAAAGAACAAAAGTGGAGAAGTTTTTAGAGTTAATGGGCATAGAGTCAAGCATTATTTGGGGAAGTTTGAGGATAGCAATGCGGTGGCTGCTGTTCATGTCAAGTGATTGGATGGTAACTTGCGTCGTGCCGCGACGTTAAATCAGGCGCTTCTTGGGAGGCAACCCATGTGTTTTTCATTCTTCTTTTCATTGATTTTCATTATAGTATAGGATTGATTTTTGGACTAACTGGTTGTGAGATGTTACAGGATTGAGTTGGTGCAGTGCAGGACATAATTGAAAAATTGCACAGGTCTCTGAAGTTGCCAGTGCGGCCGCACTACCATTATGTGCGGACCGCACTAGCAGAGGATGAGGAAGTGATCTCTCTGAAGTTTTCCACCGCGGCCGCAGTCCATTCTGTGCGGTCCGCGGTGGTCCTCTGCGGCCGCAGTCCATTGTGTGCGGTCCGCAGAGCACTAGCACCAGCAGAGCATCCCCAGCCGGAGCAGTTATAGAGGCCTCCGAAGAGGAGGAGGGTGATTCCTAGAGCTGATGATGCTGTCATCCAGTTGGCGGACCCACCGGAGACTTCCTCCAGTCAGCCACAGGATGTACCAATTCCAGAGCCTGTCCAGGTCCAGGCCCAGGGCCCAGTAGCAGAGCAACAGACTACAGGGGACCAGTCTGAGGTCCCCGAGCACGGAGAGGACCCAGGGACCACACATGACCCTATGCAGACAGACAGGCCTTAGGGAGTCTTCTATATCCTTTCCCTATTATTTTTTGATGCTTTATTTTGGTTAGTTGGCATTGGGGACAATGCCAGCTTTCATTTGAGGGGGTAGGCCCTACTTTTTGCTTCATGGATACATTTGGATGACTGTATATATTTTTGATACTTTTTATGCTTTTGTTAATTTTCATCTTTGGTTTGTATATATTTTTATCATTTCTCGCACTTTTATCTCACTTTGGGTCTGTATATAAAGTTACATCTCATTGTATATATTCATCCCATCCATTGTATATTCAAATCCCCTCTTGTATATATTCATTCTATTTTCTGCAAAATTTTTCGTTTTTAGCTTCTTATTCGTGATTCGTAGTTTTTTTGTTTTCGGAGTTTGCAATAAGCCTTTGATTTTCTTAATGCCACGGTTTTTTCCAAAGGTGGAGTGTTGTGTAAACCGGGTGGATCTTCCCAATGATGGATGGCGTGACAACCTTCTTAAGGGTTTGAGTCCGTTTTTCTTTTTCTTTTTGGTTTTTAGTAGTTAGTACTTAAGGGTGCCTCAAGCAAAGCTTCACTTGGGCCTAGCACATTTGCCTTTGATCTTATGGTCAAAAACAAATTATTGTGCTTAGGATGGTGAAAGTTGTGACCTTGAGACTCTTGTGTTGGCCGATAATCATCAAGTGGTTTTTCAGGACCATTGTGTGCTCAAATCGTATCTAAGGTCGTTGTGGGCCCCCGACTCTATGTCTTTAGCAATCCCTTAGCTTGTGTGGTGAGTAATTGAATTGCAAGTCCAAGTCCCGAGCCATTGGTCTAGAACTTTCCCTGAATGTTTGTTGAGGCGAAATCCTAGGTGAACTTTGACTTGAGACATGATTATAGGCTCTCCTTGATCCAAATGATAGTTTGAACAATTCCATAACCTACCAGTGATATGATCCCTAGTTAAACCTTTTGAGCCTTAGACCTTTTTCTTTCAAGAACCATGATACAAGCCTATACCCGTTCTAAAAGATACCCTCTCTTGGCACCCGATCTTTCCTTTAGCACATGGCAAAAGTATAAGTTTGGGGGGAGAGACGAGGATTGAAACAAAATGGTAAAAAGGCGCAAAATGAAGAAAAGGAAAGGCAATGAAAAAGAAAAAAAATCAAAAAGACAAAAAGAATGTTCAATATGAAAAAGAATAAAAAGGGATTCAAGAAAAGCAAAGAATGAAAGGTGTGGAAACTTAAAAAAAGGAGAAAAGGTTTGAAAAGCATAAGAAAGAGTGACATTGTGTCTCTCTAACCCCTTAGAAAGAAGTGAAAATGACTCAAAGAGTCAAGTGAATGAATGCCAAATGAATCAAAAGAAGTGCTAAAGGGAAGATGGAAACCACTTAGACCAAAACATTTCCTACCCTGAACCAAAAGCCATCACAATATCTCCACAAAAGCCCTATATGATCTTGAGTTGAATGAAGCTTACATTAGTGGATACTCACATAAGGGGCAAGCATATGGTACTTAGAGCCGGACTTGTGACTTTTTCTTGAGAGTGATGAGTGAATTTCCATTAACCTCATTTTGCGTGCCACTATTCTAAAGGTGAGGTTGGCGTGGGGAGAGTTGAGGATGTGTGAGTTTGGGTTCCACAATGACCAAAGTAATTGAAAGAGTTTTTTGATGTGTTGAGTCAACTCTTGATGCTCTTGTGTCGCACTTGATCCATGGTTGTTCAAAGAGTAAATGTTGTTAATGGTTCATTTGTATTGAGGGCAATTGTTAGTCCCGATTGATGCTAGGACAGCTGAAAATTTCTTGGATTTTCCCTTAAGGGGTGGGTCTTGTTTTGTTTGCTTGAGGATAAGCAAAAGCTTAAGTTTGGGGGAGTTGATAACTAGAGATTTTGACACATTTTATACTCCTTCATGCTTATGCTTTGATCAAATATTCATACAAAATAGTCCCAAAAGGCTTACAAGTTATGCTTGATTGCAGGTTTGATCAACATAGCGACAAAATGTCAAAGATCGGCTCAAAAGGAGTGAAACTTGCATAAGTGCCAAAGACAAGGCAAGCTCAGGCAGAACAGGCCCAGTGCGGCCGCACACCACATTATGCAGTCCGCACTGGGAGATTCAGAGAGTTGAATTCCAGGCTTCAAGGTAGTGCGGCCGCACACCATTTTGTGCGGTCCGCACTGAAGGCAACGCGGCCGCAGTCCATTCTCTGCGGTCCGCAGTGCCAAGATTCATAAAGGATGATTTTTCAAGTTTGAAGCTTGTGCAGTCCGCGGTCAACTTTGTGCGGACCGCACTAAAAGCCTCGGCGGCCGCGGTCCATTCTGTGCGGTCCGCGGAGCCCAAGTTCAGAGAGATCAAATTTGAAGACCAAAGCCTAGTGCGGACCGCGGTCCATTTTGTGCGGTCCGCACTAACCACGCTGGGGCATTTTTGTCCGGATTTTTCAGCTTAGTATAAATAGATTCTTTTTCCATTTTTAGGGCATCAGATATTGTAATACGTAAGTTGCACTCGTGAGACGACTTTTCTTAGCCATTTTGGGCATTTTTACTTACCTTTCATCATTGAATCTTTGTATTTAGCTTAGCAATTAATTAATATATGTTTATCTTCATCTATTTCTTGCTTTTCTTCTTTGAATATGAGTAGCTAGGCCCCATAGCTAGGGTTGTGGCTCAACCCTAGTGTGGGTAATTGATGGGTCTTGTAATTTAGGGTTAAATTGACTATGGGTGTTTGTTATTTGGTCCAATTTCATGGTTAATTTCTGAATTAGTGGTTGCAAACACTAGTTTGTGTTGAGTTGACTTGAGCTCCTCTTGAGAAAGATATCCTAAGTCTCTGAAATTGGTCCAACAATGAATTGGGGCGAACTCAAGAGATTGATAGCCCCAATTAAAGGGTTAAACCTCGAGAGAGTAATACCCGAATTGAACCCTAAGTTTCTTGTGCAAAATTGCATACCCAATTGGTCTTGAGAAAGCCAATTCGGGCAAAATCACTTGAACCACCGAGAGGTGTAGAGTGGGTAAATTCGTGCAACGGCTATAACATACTCCCCAAATATGTCAAATTTGCCTTAGATTCAAGTACTCGTCAATTGACCACCTAGGCGGTAGTCACTACCCTAGTGCCCTTTAAACTATTTGAACAACCCGTAGCAATTTAACTCGTAGCATAATTTACAATTTTGTAGTTTGTTAAAATTAGAATTATAAAGAAAATCCCAAAAATGTTAAGAAGTGTAATTAAGAACACATACACAATTCTACACTATATAGATACTCGATTCCAACTTCTAGCTCTCTGAGGATTCGATCCCGACCCAAAAATCGGGTAAAAGCTATTGCGACCCTCTCTTGCTACTTTTTAGTAGTGCGGAGTTGGAAATGATCAGTCTGCATGGTATTCCAGTTTCATTTCAGATAGAGGTACTCAGTTCACATCACGGTTCTGGAGGGGCGTACAGTGTGAGTTAGGTACTCGGGTGGAGTTGAGCATAGCATTTCACCCTCAGACGGACGGACAGTCCGAGCGCACTATTCAGATTCTTGAGGATATGCTCCGTGCGTGTGTGATTGAGTTTGGAGGGTCTTGGGATCAGTTCTTGCCACTGGCGGAATTTGCTTACAACAACAGCTATCAGTCCAGTATTCAGATGGCACCGTATGAGGCCTTGTGTGGTAGGCAGTTTAGATCCCCGGTGGGTTGGTTCGAGCTGGGTGAGGCTAGCTTATTGGGCACAGACTTGGTTCAGGATGCTTTGGAGAAGGTTAAGGTAATTCAGGATAGACTTCGCACAGCCCAGTCCAGACAGAAGAGTTATGTGGACCGGAAGGTTCGTGATGTTTCCTATATGGTTGGAGAGCAGGATCTGCTTTGGGTTTCGCCTATGAAGGGCGTTATGAGATTTGGGAAGAAAGGGAAGTTGAGTCCGAGGTTTATTGGCCCTTTTGAGATATTGAGGCATGTTGGGGAGGTTGCTTATGAGCTTGCCTTACCTCCCAGCTTGGCAGGAGTTCATCCGGTATTTCATGTTTTCATGCTCCGAAGGTATCACGGTGATCCGTCGCACGTGTTGGATTTCAGTCCAGTTGGACAAGGATCTATCTTATGTGGAGGAGCCAGTGGCTATTTTGGACAGGCAGGTTCGAAAGCTGAGGTCAAAGAACATTGCATCAGTGGAGGTTCAGTGGCGGGGTCAGCCGGTCGAGGAGGCGACTTGGGAGACCGAGTAGGATATGCGCAGCCGTTACCCTGGTTTTTTCACTACTTCAGGTATGTCTCTATGCTCGTTCGAGGACGAACGAATGTTTAAGTGTGGAGGCCCGGCCGGTCATTTTAAGAATTTACGCCCGGATCCCCCATTAACTGCATTTCCCGTGTTTGTTTCTGCTATTGTGAGTTGCCGGGAGGATTTTTTTGGAGTTTCGGAGAGTTTTGGGACACTTAGTCCCTAAATGAGAGCTTACATTTTAGAATTCAGACCGTAGTCAGAACAGTGTGAAGACGGCCTCGGGATGGAATTTCGTCGGTTCCGTTAGCTCCGTTGGGTGATTTCAGGTTTAGAAGCGTGTTCGGATTGTGTTTTGGAAGTCTGTAACTCATTTAGGCTTGAAATGCCGAAAGTTGAATTTTTGAAGTTTCCGGTTCGATAGTGAGATTTTGATATCGGGGTCGGAAGAGAATTCTGGAAGTTGGAGTAGCTCCGTAGTGATGAATGTGACGTGTGTGCAAAATTTTAGGTTATTCGGACGATGTTTGATAGACTTTTTGATCGAAAGCGTAATTTGAGAGTTTTGAAGTTCTTAGGCTTGAATCCGATGTTAATTGGTTGATTCGATGTTGTTTGAGGTGTTTTGAAGATTTGTATAAGTTTGGATAGTGGTATATGACTTGTTCGTGCTTTTGGTTGAGGTCCCGGGGGCCTCGGGATGGTTTCGGATGGTTAACGGGAGATTTTGAGTTGGGTTTGCAGCTGAAGTTTTATGGCTGTTGTCATAACTGCATCTGCGGTAGGGAGGCCGCAGGTGCGACTCCCGCAGATGCGGAAGCAAGCCGCAGAAGCGGCCAACAGGTGAGTCAGGCGGAGCCGCAGAAGCGGGCACCTGGACGCAGGTGCGATAGAGTGACCGTAGGTGCGGTCCAGCCCTTTAAGTGAAAATCCGTAGGTGCGGTGTGTTAGGCCACAGAAGCGGGCCCGCAGAAGCGTGAAATGGACCGCAGATGTGGTTTCACTGGTCAGAAAAGGGGCAGAATCGAGGGTTAAGTTCAAAACTTGGAAAAATTGATTTGGAGCTTGGTTGAGGGCAATTTTGGGAGGATGTTGAAGAGGAAATCAGTGGGTAACGATTCCTAATCCCTTTTTAGTTGTATTCCTATAATCTAATCTTAGTTTTGTCATTTAATTTCGGATTTGGGATGAAAATTGAGGAAAAATGGAGAAAAGTTCTTAGGCCTAATTTTGGGGTTTTGATCTAGATAATGATGTCGGATTGGAATAATTTTGGTATAAACGAACTCGTGAGGGTATGAGGTTTCTGAATTTGTAAATTTTACCTGATTCCGAGACGTGTGCCCCGGGGGCATTTTGGTCATTTTTCCTAATTTCGCGTATTAGCTTAGAATTAATTAGTGGAATCAGTTACTTGAAGTTTTATTTACATTATGCAATTGATTTGAATAGATTTGGGCCATTTGGAGTCGAACATTCGTGGCAAGAGCGTGGTTTCGGGTTGATTTTGAGCCGGTTCGAGGTAAGTGGCTTGCCTAACCTTGTGTGGGGAAACTACCCTTAGGATTTGGTATTGTTGGTAATTGAAATGCCTTGTACGTGAGGTGACGAGTGCGTACTTGTGCTAATTATTGAAAATCCAGTTTTTATTAACTCTAACTGTGTTTCCTTTCCTGCTTATACTACTTGCAGTTTAAGCGTGTTGTTAGCTTAGGGAAGCATGTTTAATTGCCTTAATTGCTTTATTTGCTCAAACTGCCTTATTTGGATTATGTGCAGCATGCTAGGTTAGAAATACCTGTTTTAACTTGGTATGAAATTTGTATTGAATTGAGTATTCTTCGTGTTGCTGCTGTGTGTTTACTTTGGGACTACGGGACGATATCCCGGGAGATCCCCCTGCCTATTTACTTTGGAACTACGGATTGGTATTCCGAGAGCTCCCCTTGCACTTTTAAATTGGAACTACGGGACTGCACCTGGTATATTCCCCCAGTACTGGGTATTTACATTTGGGACTACTGATCAGGATTCTGGTAGATCCCCGCGCACTATGAGTTGGACTACGGGACGGTATCCCGGGAGATCCACTGGATATTTATATTTGGGACTACAGGACGGTATCCTAGGAGATTCCCGGTTGTTATCTCTATGTTGAGTTGTATTCTTTCTGTGATTACTTCTATCTCTATATTAGTTGTTGTTATTTTTATTATCCTGTGTTAGTTCATACTGTCATTTAATTATATTGTCGTATTCTATACAATTTTATCTTCTTTTTTTCCAGCTATAATCAGTAGGGCCCTGACCTTCTTCGTCACTACTTGACCGAGGTTAGGCTTGGCACTTACTGAGTACCGCTGTGGTGTACTCATGCCCTTTCTGCGCATGTTTTTCATGTGCAGATCCAGGTATTCCGACTCAGCCCTACTACTCTTGAGGCGAGGTGATTCACCAGAGACTTCGAGGTTATCTGCCGCGTCCGCAGACCGAGGAGTCCCTTTCCATTCTCTCTTATAGTATTAGCTCTTCTGTATTTACTTTTGTTTAGACATTCTGGAGTTAGAGCACAAATGTAGTATTCATAGCTTGTGATTTCATGAGATTCCGGGTTTTGGGAATTGTTCAGTTTTTGAGATCTTGTATTGGTATATGCCAAGCGGCATCTTAAACATTTCTATATTTGTTGATCTTCAGTTTTTATTAGTTTTTCCGCATTTTGGTTCTTTTTCCGAAATTGTTAGGCTTACCTAGTTGTAGGGACTAGGTGCCGTCACGACAGTTCACGGAGGGCGAACTTGGGTCGTGACAAGTACTGTCTTCATCGCAAATGCGACAGGGAGTTCGCAAATGCGAACTCTGACGGATACGCGAATGCGGGCTTTCCTTCGCAAATGCGATAAAGTCCCTAGAAGCCCAGATTCGCAAATACGAGGCTGCTTCGCAATTGCGATAGTCACATTTGCGACACAAATATCACAAATGCGATGACACCAGAACCAGCAATCAAAGACTATGCACAAATCATTCCGAAACAAATCCGGAACTCACCCGAGCCCTCGGGGCTCTAAACCAAATACGCACACAAGTCTAAAAACACCTCACGAACTCGCTCGCGCGCTCAAATCATCAAGATAACTTCTAAAACCACGAGTCAGATGCCAAAACGCATGAAAATCACCATGAACTTCAAGAACTTCTAGAATTGCAACAAAGCATCCGAACCATATCAAATCAACTCCAAACGACACCAAATTTTGCAGGCAAGTCCCAAATGACAGAACGGAGCTGTTCCAACTTTCAGAATCACATTCCGACCTTGATAACACAAAAGTAAACTATGGGTCAAACCTCTCCATTTTCCAAACTTCAACTTTTCCAACTTTTGCCGAAATGCCTCAAATTATCCTACGGGCCTCCAAATCCAAATCCGAACGCACGCCTAAGTCTAAAATCACCATACAAAGCTACTGAGATCATCCAAAACTCATTCCGGAGCCGTTTACTCACAAGTCAAATTCCGGTCAAATTCTTACTGCTTAAGCTTCCAAAACTAGATTCCTTCTTCCAATTCGACTCCGATTCATCCGGAAACAGATTCCAACCATGCACGTATGTTGATACACATAATATGAAGCTACTCGTGATATCAAACTGCCGAACCGGATGCAATTTCTCAAAACGACCAGTCGGGTCGTTACATCCTCCTCCACTTAAATATACGTGTGTCCTCAAACGTGCTCCGAATCATTCCAAAGCCATCGAACTACTACATGAGCTCACCATACATACGCCCGGGGGTGATTCCCCATCACCCAAACCTATGTAGGACTGAAAATGCAACTTAACCGAATGTCTTACCTCCTCCTTAGTCCATAATCTTAGGATAGAACCCAAACCTCAACATCTGAAATTCTTCAAGGGACCCGAATCTCACATCATCACACTGCATGAACCTGAACAAGTTGAATCGAGCCAAAATTCCACTCCAGAATAAGATCGCATGTTGTTCCACACGACTCAAATGCCCGAAGCAACAACCTCTGACCACCATAGCTGCTCAAATAACATCCTGGATGCGGGCAATACACTTCTCATTGATTATAATCCTATTCCGGACCTCTACAACACTGCCCATGATAAAGAAACATGCGGAAACTCATAGCCGCCCATGAAATCAACAAGTCAAAAAACTCTCTCGCCCGCCAGGGCCATTGCCCAAATCTTAGCAGAAACACCCACATACTTCCAAACACTCCTCACCCCCAATACCATAGTACTACTCTCAGGTCTAAGAACCTCATCTCGGCTAATACAAGCAGCCCAACTGATAACTCATCACGGAATCACACGAATTCTCACACTACACAGCTCGTACGCCAAACCAGCAATATTTCAATTACGCAACACAAATAAAGGAAAGCAAAGTAGAAGAATTATCTAACAAGTTTAACATGTGTAACAACAAAAATATAGTTTTCATCAAATTGCTCCACAGAGGAAAAACAGAACACCAAATAAACACAAGGAAAGGGTATCCCACATAGTATCCACTGCGGCGCGCAGCCCGCTCCTAAATACTAATCAAGCCAAAATGCTCGGGTCCATTGATCATATGAATACTGATATCAAGCACAACAGTGTGCACAAGTATAACTGTTAGAAAATGAATAGAAATAAATAAACAAACATGGAAGAAAGCAAGCACGACTAAGATACAATGAGCAAATCCACATCACGAGGGCTATCTTGCCCACACCGCCATAAGGCCTGAATAGAATTACAACATGCGTGGGGAATAATCATACAACCTCACTGCCTAACACAGCATAAAAGAGTAGCACATAATATATACTAGGGGCACAAATAGTATTCAATCTGCCTGATAACACAACCACACACAAACTCGACCTGATACAAAATACATATTCTCGTTGATCTTCCAAATAGGCCCAAACCAAATCCTGATCCTTCCCAATTAGGTAAATATTCTTCAAAAATCTACAGCAACCTATCGACAATACATGATATTAATTACCCCATTCTCAATATTTCTTCTCAATCCACTAATAAGAAATAGTCCACATATGGGGACACCTAGTCCCAAAACCTCAGGAACACTAAATTTTCCATACCCGAACTCAACTACGCAAATCAAATGGCTGATACATCACTCACCTTCTATCATCTTGTCTAAGCACCCATATAAAATTTCCGGCCGCGTAACAAAACATGAACCTCGAAAGCCTTAGAACCCAGTAATCACCATGCCACTAGCCATGCACCCGCAACCCAAAACTCAAGGTCCTTTCTAGAAATGCACAATCCTCACAAATAATAAAAAACAATGCCAACACCCCGTTAATTTCTAACACTTATACAGGGATAAACCACAATGCACAACATATTTCCTTATGCCCGTAATAGACAGCTAACTTAAGTCGTTGCCTACTTATCGAGAATCCTCTAAATTTGCCCACACACAACTAAGCCATTAGGACCGCATCTCCCTAAATCAACTGGATCACACAACCTGTCCAATGTAAGAGTACTTCCATAAATGCCGGTAGAGAATCCCTTATTCAAAATGACCAATTACTTCCATTGCCCTGCTGACCCAGTACCACGGAGCTGACCCATTTCTTCGGATAGTCGACATGCAATAATCCCATTCAAAGTCCCAAGTACAGATGATCCAAATACGAACCACATAGCCCAGTAGCTCATAAACCACCGCATTACCTCTGAAGCACCCTGTTCTGCCGCAACCACGATACCCACGCTGAATAGACCTTCTGTGAATCTGAAATTGTTCTTCAAACTCCCCTTGATGCTGAAATGTGAATTCATTAATGACGTAGAAACACCGTAAGCCCCAACATCATCCCGTACAAGATCTCAGACCTTAGCCATACACAAAACTCGAGACCCTACCAATGCCACATATATACATACCTCAAGACAACGCTGATGTAAATCTGACTCTGCAATCTGAATGCCGCTAATGGACTCCTCCACTTGGCGCGAAGCCATAGAAAACAACATCTGATGATCTGCAAAACTAACCTTCATTGCTCGTACAACACAAATCACAAGGTACTCCAACACCACCAACTATCCTCAATCAACATCCACCTCGTGAACCCGCCACAATCTCGACGACTAACCAGCCAATTAAACCTTCTCAAGCTCGCACTCATCAACCAGGTGCCGTGAACTGCTGCGCCTCCATATGAACAACTGAATAGTCTCTCAATGCCTCTGTACCTTCAGTCTGGACAACATGTTGAGATAATGCCTGAGCATCCCTGACTCCCTCGTAGCCCGTCTATAGCATCACGAACCACTAGCGCATAGCGAACACTGAGAGTGTAATATCATACACGAGTGGATGCAAAGGAATATAAGTTATATACTTTGAGCTGAATCAATATCGCACGATAAGGAATGAAAGAACTGGAATTTCCTAATAGTTCTGTAGCCTCTCGAAGATAAGTACAAACGTCTCCTTACCGATCCGCAAGACTCTACTAAACCTGCTTATGACTCGTAGCACCTATGAACCTAGAGCTCTGATACCAACTTGTCACGATCCAAAATCCCTCCGGAGGAGTCGTGATGGCAGCTAGTCTCTAAACTAGGTAAGCCTAACATTAATAGAAATAATATGAATATTCACTAACTTCAAATTATATAACTCTGAACACTTACAATTCCCAAAACCGGTGGTACAAGTCATAAGCCTTTCTAAGAGTAGTTATACAAAATAAATACAACACTGTTCCAGAACAAGAAGGAACGAATGAAAGCAAATACAAACGAAGGTGACTCCGAGGCCTGTGAACGCAGTAGCAAGTTTACCTTGAGGCTCCACCGCGACGATCCGCACAACTACTACTGATCAAATACCTGGACCTGTACACAAAAAAATTTACAGAAGCGTAGTATGAGCACACCACGGCGGTGCCTAGTAAGTATCAAGACTAACCTCGGTGGAATAGTGACGAGGAACAGTCAAGACACCTACTAGTCAAATAAATTGAAAAGGATATAATAATGAACTATCAAGATAAAATTAACAAAGTAATATCAATAGCAGGGAGTAATCCAACTACAAATAGTTGAGACAATAAAGGAAAACACGGATAGTAATGAACGATAATCAAGTAGATTAACACCAAAATAACTGGGACACAGACAAGTAAAGATACGTTCAAACAAAGAAAGCGATGACAACTCAATCATTCACATCATTTCTAATACACAATTTCGACCATCTTAATCCTCGATATCTCATGTCATAATATCACGTTCCACGCCTTTAGTACACATGGCACCTTGTACCCACATATCTCTATCTTACTTTGATCAACATCATCCTCATGCCACTCAGTACATAGGGTCCATAACCAATGCAATAAAGATGTTCAAGGAGTCTCATTTACATAACAATAAGTAGATTACGACTTCTAAACCAATTAGGAAATCAACATGAAAAGAGGAAGTTATTTTTAGAAATTATTTGAATAAGAAAATACCCTTTTTAAATAAAATATAACATCGAATGAACTATTATATTTAATATAGGATTTTAAATGAAATTAAAACTTAGTAGAAATTATCTTTTAAGTAAGATTCAACATCATTGGGTTAAGAAAAATTTAATTGAGAAACTAGTTAATAGACAATAACATTTATAGAAATTGTGAATTTTGAAAGGTGTGTACATATACACGGTGGGTTCAAATTTGAAAGCCATTTATAGCAATGTAGTACTAACTACTTTATTTTAAATTACGATATAACTAATGACTTAACAGGACCGGAGGAAATGATTCAACGTAGTAAATTTACTTTAAATACTAATTCACCGGATAGTAGTTTCAGAGAAAGAATTCAAGGAACAACGGCAAGTCAATAACTCAATGCCAATAACCGACCCTCAAAACTCAGTGAAACACGAAATACAAATCATCAAAGTTTTAAACAAATGGATCAGGGTCTTCTCAGTATTCAGCTATAACCAAATCCTAAATGAAATGTAAAATCACCGAATAACTTGTACAGTCAAGAGGAATACATGAACACATATATCTATTAATGCGGCGCGCATCCCGATCCCACCAATCCTCCCTTATTCCTCCTTAACAATTACAATAAAAGTAAATATTATATATTTGTTGCGGCGTGCAATCGGATCCCACCAATCTTCCCTTATTCCTCCTTAACAATTACAATAAGAGTAAATAGTTATATACCACCATATCAGTAACAACATGATCATTCACCCTTATTACCCTTTGTTGCAGCGTGCAACCCGATCCCACCAGTCCACCCTTATTACTCCTCAATATATATATATATCACCCTTATTCCTCCTGTTGCGGCGTGCAACCCGATCCCACCTGTCCACCCTTATTACTCCTTGTTGCGGCGTGCAACCCGATTCCACCGGACAACATCAATTCTTTCTTATTCCTCCTCAACATATTAATAACCTAGCATAGTTTAAAATCAACAACAGCAACAACAAATCAACAACCCAATCACAAGGATTTTCTACCACCAAGAGTATGAGTACACGGCAACACGAGAACCACAGAAAAACCAAGAAGCACAACAACCTTTACAAAAATAACTAGACATATAAAGCATGTGATAACTACATCGACAACCACAATAATTTGGAAACATAGCATATAGGCACGGGGTCAAAGAGAGATTTCCAATTAAGAATAACAAAATGATAAGGAGGACAATCACTCCAATTAAGGCAATTAAGGGCCAAGTAACAAGTAAGAAATAGAAGAAAGTTAACAACATTGTATGGAGCATATAGAGGTAAAACAAGCAATTAGAAAACACAATCATATCGAAAAACTTCCCACTTAATGAAAATAAGGACCTAAGAACCCTAAAGGTAAATTTCCTATAAATAAGTCCGAGCACACACTCGCCACCTCGCGTGCATGGAATACAAATAGTATAGAAGACTCAATTCCTAAGGGGGATTCCCCCACACAAGGTTAGGCAAGATACTTACCTCAATCCGGCCAGTTCAATACTCAATTTAGCTTTTTCTTTACCAATTCACTAACGCTCGGCTCAATCTAGCCAAAAATGACTTGAATAATCAAACAATGCAAGAGAAAACAATTTCAATTAACAAAACTATGATTCTTACACAATTTGTAAAAAGTCAACAAAAGTTAACTCCCTGGGCCCGCACCTCGGAACCTGACAAAATTTACAAAAACCGAACACCCATTCCGCTACGAGTTCACCCATACAAGATTTATCAAATTCCGATACCATTTGGTCCTTCATATCATCATTTTATAGTTTTGAAAGATTCTACAATTTTTCCCAATTTTTCCTTTAGATTCTCATGAATTTGATGTTAAATCTAAGATATAATCACAAAAATATAGTTGGAAATTGATTAGAGACACTTATCCAATGATTTGGTATGAAATTCTTCTCTCAAGATCGCCTCACCTCGGAGTTATGGTTCAAAAATATGAAAAAAAATTGACTGAAAACTCTGAATACCCAGCTTTTAGCAGGCTGCATCGCATTTGCGACACTAGGTTCGCAAATGCGAACTCGCAAAAGCGAAGAAAGCTTCGCAAATGCGAAGCCTGGAAGGGTACTGTCTTCATTGCAACTGCGACAGGGAGTTCGCAAATGCGAACTCTGAGGGATACGCAAATGCGGGATTTCCTTCGCAAATGCGACCAAGTCCCTAGCAGCCCAGATTCGCAAATGTGAGGCTGCTTCGCAATTGTGATAGTCGCATTTGCGACACAAACATCGCAAGTTCGATGACACCAGAACTAGCAATCAAAGACTATGCAAAAATCATTCCGAAACCAATCCGGAACTCACCCGAGCCCTCGGGGCTCCAAACCAAATACGCATACAAGTCTAAAAACACCTCACGAACTTGCTCGCGCGCTCAAATCATCAAGATAACTTCTAAAACCACGAATCGGATGCCAAAACGCATGAAAATCACCATGAACTTCAAGAACTTCTAGAATTGCAGCCAAGCGTCCGTACCTTATCAAATCAACTCCAAACGACACCAAATTTTGCAGACAAGTCCAAATGACATAACGCAGCTGTTCCAACTTTCAAAATCGCATTCCAACCTCAATAACAGAAAATTCAACTATGGGTCAAACCTCTCCATTTTCCAAACTTCTACTTTTGCAGAAATGCCTCAAATTACCCTACGGGCCTCCAAATCCAAATCCGAACGCACGCCTAAGTCCAAAATCACCATACAAAGCTACTAAGATCATCCAAAAACTCATTCCAGAGTCGTTTACTCACAAGTCAAATTCAGGTCGAATTCTTACCGCTTAAGCTTCCAAAACTAGATTCCTTCTTCCAATTCGACTCTGATTCATCCGAAAACAGATTCCAACCATGCATGCAAGTCGATACACATAATATAAAGCTACTCGTGACCTCAAACTGCCGGACCAGATGCAATTGCTCAAAACGACCGATCGGATTGTTACAAGATCAAGTAAAACAGCACAAGTAACAAATGAACCAAGTAAAGTAATAGAAATAATAGTAAATAGAAAACTTAAAGATGGAGAGAAAGAAAGGGAGTCGTTTCATTATTGTTCTGCTGTCCAGTCCAAGATGCAAGGACCCAAAGTCAAGACCTAAAGGTTGTCACAATATGCTCTGCTCTAAGGCAACACATAGAAAGTTTTTTATCCTTTGATTTCTAAATTTCAGTTTCCAACATCATATAAGTTTGCCAAAAAGTAAGTCGACCGAGTTAATCATATTTTGAATTAAATCATCAGAAAAGAATGATCGTGCATCTATAAAGTGCCGAGTTTAATTTCTTGAAAACTTGAAAGTGCTTAGATAACAGTCTGAGTTATAAGGATCCATCCATGAGAATGTTTATCATTTTTTTTCAATAGTGAGTTGATTAACAACGTAATCCCTGTCATGACTCTCTTACTCTCACTCTGCATAATAGACTCTTATTACACCAAACTTCATGTGTATGTGTTATTTTGAATTTTTGATGGAGCCTCAAGAATGGGAATTCGCTTCTGAGAGAAATGCACATCTTTTTTAGAGAATAAATTAAAGGCCTCACTTTATTTTAGAAAATCTACTTATTTATCACCTTTATTAGTCAGTACAGCTAAAAATCCTACTCTTTTTAGGATACACAACCTATTGTGGCTAAGAGATATGGAACTAATTTTTTGAGTTTCTTGTTTCTTAAGTGATTGAAGAGACAAATGATGTTATACCGGTTCAGATGACAAACATTTTACTTTGAACATGCTATTGTAAAAAAGTTACTATTGTTAATGAGATTTCAAAGTTGGCTATAGCTTGAATAATCTGTAATCTGTGTTGAAAACCCCGAAAAAGGGCTAGATAGAGATAAATCAGAAAAGAATATAGGACAAAAAAGGAAACAAAATTAGCAACTTCAATTGCAAGGATAATAATATGGCCAAGTGCGTTTCACATATGATTGCTTATAGACAAGTTAAGATAATCTAAACATCAAAGAAAACAGAGAAGGAGGGAGTTTGCAACTAATCCTGATGTGCTAAGACTTGAGGCAAAAAACTTTGCTTCTGAAGAGCACACAAATTTATCAGGGACCTAATACAGCTTGTAGAATTGCATCAACAAGAATAACTACATATTGATTTAGACACTCACACAATATATTTTGTTTCATTTCAATTTGACTTTTAATGCAACTTAAAAATTAACCAATTGTGTTATTAGTTCTGCAACATTTTGAATCAGGTTGTATTGATTTTGTTCAGATTTGATTTACGGTATGTGAAGATTTGATTTAGATTTGATTTACGGTATGTGAAGATTTGATTTACGGTAGGTCCTTGGGCCCGGGCTCAGCCGGGCCATCTCTAACCATTTATAATTTAGAAATGGAAGTTGGGTGGGATGACCTCACGAACATAGATATACCTGAAATTATGCTTTTAGTTAGGGCCAAAGTAGTAATTTCATCATTTAATAGAAACATGTGTATTCACTAAGGTGACACACGTGTACTCCATCTGTATTCATATCCATGTAGAACGCTTATTTTTTTCTCTTTCATTTAATTGGTGCTCTTTCCGAGTTTCTCGCATTTCTCCTAATCTGGGCTTCACTCTTTCAGTCAAGCTCTTCATTTGGTGATTTTTTTCTGCAAATTGCAATCTCTCTCTTTTTCTTCACTCTTTCGATGTTTGTCCATCTTTGTTCTATATATCATCTGGTTGGACCTCTCTGTTTTGGAAATCTTTTTTTTATTTTATTGCAGTTCCTTTATTGGTAATTTGGACGATTTGGTGGACATATAATAGTTTCTATTCTTATGAAGAAATTTATAGCAAGAAATTGTTCATGCATGTGACTAATTGTACCTAATTTCATTTACCTTATATTTTTATTAAAGGATCTGGTAATTTGACCTAGGGATTGAACAGGTTGATAAAGGTTCAATTCATGATGGAACTGGTCTGGTTACTTTCTCTTTGAAGAATCAACGTGTTTTTATTTCGACCTTTCAAAGGTGAGATTTTGGGAGCAGTATTTATCATGGTCAACAAGTAACAACTATAACTTTCATCGATTGTTCCTCATCAATCCTTCCTCTCCATTCAAACTCTCTATATTGAATCTTTTTTTACTCTTTTTCAGTTATCCGTGTTCTTGCCCAGTTATTATTTTATGCGCAAATTTTGTGCATAATTTCCAAACAAGGGAGTGGAGTGGGAGAGTTTGGAAGAGAAGAGCATATGACGTTTTTTGCGGCAGTATAAAAAGTAACAACTATTCATTGCATTTTGTTGAAAATTCATTTGTTTCTCCCATTACTCTACATCTTTCTTGATTGTGTTTTATCTGTTTCTTTTAATTTTCTTCTCTTCATTATTTCTTATTAGGGGCCTTTCAGGCTCAAGAAGATTTGTGGCTTAAAGCCAATTTTTAATTAGGGGCCTTTCAGAAAGAAAAAAACAATTCATGTGCCGGAAAATGAATGCAATTTTAACAACAGCCAGCAACTTACGGACAAAGCATTTACTACTACTACTAAGTTTGAAGATTTCCTTCACTCCTCAGATGCATTGCTGTCCATTGGCTGGAGAGAGCAAAGCTGTCGACAACAGCACATTGTGACTTATTTCTTTGCTCTCTCTCTCTCTCTCTCCAAACGAAGAAATGTCATCTTATGAACTGCTTCCCTCTGCAACACATAGTGGAGTAATTAATTTCAAATAAATGATTCTTTGTTTCTCTCTCCAATATTCAATGCAATTCACCAGTTCGACATGGTTAGCTTAGCGTTCCTTGTGACGGAAAATAATGTGTTTAATATACGTGTGTCCTCCATTGAAATCGTTCCTATGGAGTTTGGTTTCAAAAATCAAATAATGCTCCACCCGTTTTTATAAGGGGAAGCTGCTGTACTAAATTCTCATTAGGGACACATTGGATTTACCGCACACACTCTTACTTTGCAAAAGATTATTTCACGATTCGAACCTGCGACATTTTGATCAGATACACGGCAGCTATTTTTACTGTTAGACCAATTTTAGGCCATTTTCTCTTAACGGGTAACATGCTAGGAGGCAGAGGTGGAGCTACTTATTCTCTAATCCATATTTTATTTTTCTTTTCAAGATTTTCATTCAAACTAATAATGAGATTTCGAGTATCTATCTCCTTATCCATACCTTATTTCCTTTTTTTCTTATAATCTCATGCAAGATTATCCGGGTGAACCAAGTAATTTCAACACCCGGTTCACCGCACATAATTTCATAAACTTCTTTCTTATAAAATTCCTTTGAATATAAAGTTCTTCCATTAAAATCTACGAATTTATTGATTCAGATGGGTCGGGTTGGGTCGACTCTCATAATTGGGTTAATATTTGTTGGATGAAAAAAAAAAATATGAAGTAAAATAATATTGTATCGGAAAGTCGGGTTTTCAGAGTACTCCTGTGATTTTTGGGTCAGAAAATATAATTATATGACTTTTGTGAAAAGGAAATTATAATTATGTAACCATCGGTGAAATTTACCCAATTTTAAACTACTGTAAATGCAACGGTGAGTGTATGCATTTGGAATGTCTAGAGCCCGTTTGGATTGGCTTGTTTTAAGTGCTTTTAAGTCAAAATAACTTTCAAGTCATTTTGTAGTGTTTGAATAAAGTAAAAAAGTGCTTTTAAGCACTTGTTTTTAAGCTAAAATAGCAAAAACAAGCCAAAAGCAAAAAGTTAGAATTCCTATGTTATGGCTTAAAAGCTATTTTTCGAGTTCATTTTTCGAGCTCTTCTCTAGCATCGGTAGTCTGGTGTAACTTTAGCTTCCAGTTGACTGAGGGTCCGTAGGCCGGTGGCTTAGTAAATGATCAATTGAGTAGCACTATTCATTCTTTTGACCCATCCAATCTAAAAAGGAAAATTAATTAATAATATGCCGATACTAGAAAGGAAGGAAAAAAAACAAATACAGTACTTGAAGTTCCTCCAAAGACCCAATGGATACAAGAGATCGAGAGTTATAAAGAGGCATTGAATTCCATTTAATGTTTTCTTCCCTTCTCCACCAACCGATATCTGCCTATAAAAAGAGACTCAAAGAGACACTAATTCATCACTCAGGTGTAAAGGTAGGAGAAAGATAGAAGAAAAAAAAAAGAGCAAGTGATGGCCAAGTTGTCCATAGTTATCCTTTGTCTTGCTTTGGTAGTGGTTCAAACCACAGCAGCAAGAGAAATGCCAAGTGACAAAGGTCTTGCTGATCAAAAGAATGTCTTTGGAGGCACTGGTAGTTTTGGAGGCATTGGAAACAATGGCCTGCCTTTTGCCGGAGTTGTTAGCGGAGTAGGTGGCGACGTTGCTGGAATTGGTGGCGGAGTTGGTGCTGGAGCTGGAATTGGTGGAGGACTTGGGGGTGGTTCATTAGGTGGAATAGGGAATGTTGGAGGTCTTGGTGGTGTAGGTGGGTTGGGGGGTCTAGGTGGTGGTTTTGGTGGAGGTGCTGGTGGTGGTGCTGGTGGTGCAGGGAATCTTCCACTTCCTTGAAGATTTAGCAGTTTCATATAATTACTTCATTACTATCTTTATGATTTCAAGTTTGTTTCATGCATGTAGCAAAGTTTGCTAGCTAGTGTGAGAAAAGAGTGATTTTTTTTCCTTTTTTTCTGTTTTGTTTTTGTTGTTCATGCATGTTTGGTTTCATTCATAGTTCAATGATGTGTACGCTAGCTTTTGTACTTTTTGTTTTAAACGTTCAAATCTTTTTGGCTCGCTCTTAGTTTCTTTCGTTTAATAGCTTATCTTGATATAATTAAGTACTCTAGCAAGCTTGGAATTTTAATGCAAAGAATGCCAAAGAGTGAAGAGTGTACTAGTGGGCTTTCTATGTCGTCAACAACCAATGAACCGAGAAAATCCAAGATATGTAGAGGATACTACTAACATAGTATTAATTATAAGTTAAACTACAAGGATAAGGCAAAATATCCATCTAACTTAAGGAGTTCCTTTTCTTGTTAAAATTCACAACTAATGGCAAAAGCTGAATTTTTATTAAGGAAGTTCAAAAAATAAAATAAATAAATATATGAAGAAGCTAAGGGGATTCACAGGGGCGGCTCAACACTATTTGTGGCCTAAAGCCAACATTTGAAGAGAGGCCTTAAACCCCCTTTAAGACAGAAAAATTCATATATATATATATATATATATATATATATATATATATATGTGTGTGTGTGTGTGTGTGTATCTAAAGTCTAGTTTTCTAATATTTTGATATGCAAAATTAATATTCATTTTGTTTAATAGATTTTTCCTAATAATCCTTTTTGGAACTATATCATATAGTTTTAATTCTTTTTTTTTTTTTTAGTTGTGAGCAATCAGATTCATATTTTCTAGTTGATATATTTAAATTTTAACAAATTATTAAAAAGATAATTTATAAGTATGAAGTAAAAATCTCATAAATAACAAATCTTAGATAAAAAAAACACTTGAAAGTTTAGAATAAGAGAATTCTGATTTAAGGAAATCAATGATTGATTCCAAATATCTTTTGATTGCTCAATAACTCCTCTTTGAAACTTGAGGAAAAAATATAAACGACTATTTTAGTTTAAGCGTTTGATGGACGGGTATTTAGATTTATTGTTCAAAAAACAATTNAAAAAAAAAACTCATTAGCCTATTGTTGGTAAAAAAAAAAAAAAAAAAAAAAAAAAAATTGGGGCCCCCCAAAGTTGGGGACCTAAAGCATATGCTTTAGTTGCTTAGCCCTAGAGCCCGCTTTGGGAATTCACCATCTAATATATATAAATGAAAAAATATTTTATTTGATATACACGTATGGTATAATTTTCTGACAAAAGAGCTTCGTCTGAAGCCCTTTCGCCCACCAAACTCCGTCCCTAATTACAACAAGAGGAGTATACAGTATGAAAGGCTCGTTTTAGTTAATTAATTAGGAAATGTCATATTATTGAATTATCTTGACCTTATACGTCGATCCCATTCTTTACCATCTTGATGTCGTCCAAACTTCCTCATATAAGATTTAAAAATCAGTTATTTTAATATCATGGGTTGGAAGGGGAGGTAGGACATAAATTAAATGGTAACAACTAACAAGTTAGTAAATGTTAATCCGAAAAGATGATGAAGCTTTGGTCTGTCTGTGGTATGGCATGATTTCTTTTCATCCTAGAAAATATTATCCTGAATAAAACCATTCTCCATTGCGTGATTTCAATGAATTATTGAAATCTTTTCTCAAATAAAAATATTTTTCACTAGAAAGAGGAACATGGCTTCCGTTGCCTATGGGTATAATACATCTACATTTTTCTTACACACGTCTCAAATCCTTATCTATCTCACTTGAATGAAGCCACACTTAAATATAATATTCATCCTTTTAGTATATATATATATATATATATATATATATATATATATATATATATATACTACTCTCATACCCTACCATGATCCACCTCCTATTATTATTGCCATATATGTCATCTACTTTTATATATATATGAATCTGAAAGTATAAGAGGGGGGGGGGGG
>NW_017671427.1:5537-12337 GCF_001879085.1 Nicotiana attenuata | reverse complement strand
GGGGGGGGGTTGTTTATTTTTAAGATTAATTGCTACCAGTTGACTAGTTTTCTAATGAGTCTACTAGATATAATGAATTAATAGCAGTAAGGACAGGAGTTAAGATGCAGAAAATAAGTGCAGGAATTAAAGACACCGAAATTTTTATACTGGTTCGGATTCAATGTGAATCCTAGTCCAGTCCCCTTGGGTTGCAAGGGAGTTCTCTTTCTGTGAATGAGTTTCTCGAGTACACAGTGATTGGTGTGATCTACACCAATAACTCAGTTCCTATATCACTCGTTTCTCTTTGATACAATGCCTCACGAGTGTTGTTCTCTCTTTCTTCTCTAACTTGTTATACAACAAATCTAGTAGAGCTACAATATTTTTTTTCTGGTATAACAAAGAGAGGGTATTTGGTTCGATCAAAGTATGTCGTGATAAGGTACAAATACAAGTTTAAATACTTTGAGAGAGGCTTGATTTCTGGAGAGATTTGTCAACCTAAGAGATTTGTTCCTTGGAAAGAGATTGATTCTTTCCAAGAATAAGGTTATTCAGCAACGGCTATGGCTTGACGAAAGGCTTTAATGACTTCCCTTATGCGTGACTTGATAGCGCTGGATATCCTTCCAGATTTGGTATCCTTGATTGATTATCTTGCAAGATCTTCGATACTCTTGATTGATTTGTTTCCTTCAGTTTTGCAAGATCTTCGATACTCTTGATTAATTTGATTCCTTCAGTTTAGCCTTGATTGATTTCGTCAGTATCATTGACTCCTTTAATCTTGGATGCCTTCCTTAATTCTCTCGGATGGATTCCGTCAATCTTGTATGCTCTTTATGATCTTTTCTGATTGATTCCTTCAATCTTGAATGCTGTCCATGAGTTCCTATACAAAGAATAAATATATTGTTTTCATCATTAAAATTAGATCTAACAATCTTCCCATTTTTGATGATGACAAAATAATATATGTATAAACAACAGTTGACTTCCCTGTATCTGGTTGTAGTTTCTGACACTCATGCAGTCGATGCAGTCGACTTCTTCTGCTGGATCTATGACTCCCCCTCAAGAGGTGTCGATCTGTTTACTTACACTTATCCTTCAGTCGACTTATCCTTGTATGTACCTGTACAAATACATATATTTTCTCTCCCCCTTTTTGACATCAGCAAAGAGGGAACAGGAAAGCAAAACACATACTGAGGCACATACTAAAGCACATACGAAAATAGGACGCAGAAAATAGGTAAGAGTATTGCAGATCGCCTCCTTCAGTCGATCAAAACTAGCATTGGCTGAAACACTCATTCCATCAAGCCTGTCATGAAGCTCCTTGAAAGCCTTAACAGCGTTTCCCCTTACTCTGAGAACTGCAACTCTGATCTTGGAAACATCAGACCCTGTTTCTTTGGAGATAGCATGAATGTCACCAACAGTGGACTGAGTGGCAGAGAGAAGATCATTGATTGCAGATAGCTGATTGTCAATGGCACTAAGATTTTCAGCAAGGTCAGGGTCAATGAGGCTAGGATGGGAAACAGAAGGTTTAGGTTTGGAATCTGTTTGAGCATGCTTTACTTCTCCTTCTTGTTTCTTAACCCATGAACCCTTCACACACACATACCCCATACTCGCAAAAGCTCTAGAGTTGTAAGATTTCTAAACAGAGATAAAGGGATATGTAGATATAGAAATATTGTTGGCTTCCAATATGTGAGTGATGGCCATACCATAAGGTAGACTAGTGGGATCTTCTGCACTTTCAATCATAAAATTGATGACCAAGGAGGACAACTTGATTTTGAGTTAGTCACAAGACAATAGACCAGAAAAGTGTCTCTGAGAGACAAGGTGGAGAAAGAGCCAGTACGAGGAAGCAGAGTGGTTGCAACAATGTGGGTCAGAACTCGAGTTTCGAAACTAACGTCACTAGGGCCTAACTGGTTTGGGAGAGACTCAGATGGACACTCAGCAATACACCTTTTTGCTTCATATAATTAGTTCATTACTATCTTTATGATTTCAAGTTTGTTTCATGCATGTAGTCAAGTTTGCTAGCTAGTGTGAGAAAACGGTGATTTTTTTTTCCTTTTTCTGTTTGTTTTTGTTCATGCATGTTTGGTTTCATTCATAGTGTAACTGTTTAACCAAAAATTAGATTTTAGGTCAAAGTTTGAATTTAGAAGAACTCGAGTTACTGATAATCGGAAAAGTGTATAAGAAAGAAATTTTGAATGATATAATCAGAAAGCAAATAAAACAAAGTATATTCCAGTAGTGTTTTTTGTGTCTCCTACAGATGTTGTGACATCCTCTTTTTATAGTTAATTTTTAAGAGAAAGTGTAATGCCTTTGCTTTAATGAGGCAATTACGAGCAATAAATGATATTGAAGGAAACGTTACTCAATCATTCATATTAAATACAAATTCTCTAACGTATTTGGCATTTAATGCTAAATTTGGACTCTTTTTCGCTATCAGATTCATGTCTTCAATTCCTTCTGACCTTCGAACTTTAAATGACTCGAACAAGTACGAGTTTCGTTTCATTTGAATAACAGTTCGTGCCTTTAAGTATCTTCTCTCCCGCGTCTGTTGTTGCTCGTGTCTTCTAACTGATTACCACGTTTTGACTATTTGACCGGTCCACGTGTCATGACACGTCACCTTCAATATTTAAATTCAGTTTTTTCCCAATACAGATAGTCCCCCCACTTTCCATTTATTTATCAATTAAATATTTGGGAAGTGGATCTTTCATTAAAAAGGGAATTTTTGCCATAATCAATGCTATGACAGTACTAACGCTTCAGTTGTCTTTTCTATTTAATGCATTGCATACATGTCACCCTCTCATTAGCTCTGCAATTTTTGCAGCCTTTCTCCAAGGCTTCTTCAACTCCTCCATTCACGAAGTGATAGTTTCCTTTATTACACTTTTTAGTCTTTGACGGTCACTTTTATATAAACTTAACCCTTCTTCCACAAATTTTTACCACAGTCGCCCATCAGTATAAATTCAATTTTTCCTCTCACCTTTTACCACATAAAACTTTTTCCTTGAACGCTCGAATTGTGCGAATCTCTGTTTACTTCTTTCTCTTCTTCATCATGTCTTCTTCGAACCCTAACCCTAAGAGAGTTCCTATCTTAGACAATTTTCCCAATGCTCCTGTCAGACATAGAAGAGGTGGGAGACTTCGTAGTTTAGGATCCTCTCGTGGTGGTGGTTCTGCCATGCCTTCTCCTAGCCCTAGTTCTTCCTCTAGAACTAGAGGTTCTTTTTCTCAAAAATCATCTTCTAAGAGCAAGGAGGCCTCTGAACCAATACAGGAACCCTTGGTAGAAGAAATAGTTCCTAACGATTTATCTTTTCAGCATGATAGACAATCACTTCAGACCCAAATTTCTGGTTTAGATCGAGTTGATGTTTATCCCACTATGATTACAGAGATTTTAGCTCCCATAGTTTGTAAAGATTGTTACTGGAGTAATGATTTTCCCATTGTAATCCCCATCCAAATCAGAATTACTTCATATATGACTGGATTCTCTTTCGTTTACACATACCCTTTTACTCTTGGGTTTAAACCAGCTATTGACCCAGTAATTCTCGATTTCTGTCGTTTCTTCAAAGTTTGTCTAGCACAAGTTGGCCCGCTTGTATGGAAGGCTGTTGCTTGTTTAAGGCATCTGGCCAATTTAGCAAACGTTGATTTCTCCTTCTCTCACCTAATTCATCTATACTCCTTTAGACTTTTCCGTAATGGAATTTTTACCTTAGTGGCTAGGAGTAAGAGAGTTTTGGTAAGCCCAGAAGATGATAAGGATCGTGGCTGGTATGCCCGTTTTGTTGCTGCTCCCACTGTTGGTTTAGTGGGTGAACAAAATGTTCCCTTCCCTGAGAAGTGGAATTTTGCACGTAAGTCTTTCATCTTTCCCGTACCTCTTTCTTTTGAGTTTACAAATTTCTTTAACTTTGTTTCTCTTCTCTTTTTTTTAGCAACCATGGGAGTTGTGGAGAACATTCCCAATTTTCGTGGTTGGGTAGATAAATTGTTGGAGATTGCTCCTATGGAAGCTAGGACTTGGAAATTTATTTCCAATCGTCATGGTTGGAAAGTAAAGACTCACGGTATGAGTTTTTGTCTTTCTTGTATGTAAGATATTTCTTTTTATTGCCTTAACTTTCAATTTTCTCTTTGTCAAGTTTCGCCATTCGAGGTGTTATTGCTGAAGCAGTTGCAGTCTCTCGTTTAGGAACCCAACTTTCTTTAGAAAGTGCTCAGGATATTCTTTTGAAAAGAAAAACCGCAGATGATGATAGCTCCGACGAAGAAGAGGAGGGTGGTTCCTTGGTGAAAAGGCCAAGAGTTCGGAGATGTATCGTCTCTGATGAAGCTGAAGTTTCACATCATCTTTCTCCAACCGGGCCTGTTAATCTCGTCTCTGACGATGATGTTGCTACCCTTCCTGATACTCATGAATCGATTAACTAGCTTTTCGTTAGTGGTTTTGAGAGTGGTAAGTTAGGACCCGTTTTGGATGAACCTCCCCTATCTTCTTCTTCAACTCCCATACCTTTAATTCCTTCCCTTCCTTCTTCTGCCGCGCCTTTAGTTCCTTCCGTATTTGCTCCGACTTCTTCTTCACCTCCCGTTGCTGTTTTCACATCTTCTACCGCTCCTCCTTCTACTGTTCACAATGTAGAAGCAGGTTCTACAAGCAAAAGGATCGCTATGAGGAGCGTGACTATTGAAGTGCCTGCTAACAACAGCCTTTTAAGGAAATCCGGTCAGGCGGATGTTTGGCTTGAACCCTTAATAGGCCCGATTGAGAAAGAAAAAATGAATAGCCACAGCTGCCTGACTTTGATGAACGACATAGTTCATTCTACTTTGAAGGTATGCCCCTTCTTTCCTTAATTTTTACCAACATTCTTCTAAAATTCTAATTTTTCTTTCCTTATCATTTTCAGGCCAACCTTATTGGTACAGAACTGATGAGCAGGATTTCTTTATTAGAGAAGGTGGCACGTGACTCTGAAAAGGCTGTTCTTGATTCAGAGAGGGAAGCTCGTGACTTTCAGTTGGAAGCAGCTAATTGGAAGGACCAATTTGATAGTGCTCAAATAACAATAGAAGATTTACAAGAGAGCAGGAATAACCTAGATCAGCAGGTGAGAGCATTAACTTCAGAGCTTGCGATTGTTAAGGCTTCTTCAAGTCAGGCTGAGAAAGAAAGAGAGCGTCTCGAGTCTTCTTTCTCAGAACAATTATCTAAATCAAGTGAAGAGATTAGAGAGCTGAAAGCTCTTTTAAGCCAAAAAGAAGTTTATGATGGAGACTTGATGCAGAATTTGACTCAAACCCAAGAAAATCTGCGAACTTCTGAAGACCAGGTGAAGGCCTTAAAAAGATCTCATGCCTCTCTCCAAGCCTCTTATAACTCAGCTCTGAATGAAAATGAGAGTCTCAAAAATGAAATTGCTGCTTGGGAAAGAGATTATGAGCTTCTTGAAGATAAGGCTGCAGTTGATGTAAGCTGGGCTTTTCTGAACTCCCGACGTGATGCCTTAGTTGAAGCCAGCCAAGAAAACTTTAATCTGGAGTCAGAGTTAGCTAAGGTGATGGAAACTATTGAAAAAGCTCAACAACCATTGGACTTCCCTTCTCCTGCGATTGAAGTTTCCGAAGCTGAAGCTACCGGAGTCGATGTTCCCGTGACCGATGCACCCTCTTCAAGCTCAATCATGTCCCTTACTGCAAGTCAAGTTGAAACTTCATCTATTGAGACTCCAGTGGTTGGATATCAACCCATTTCCGTTGGTGATGCTGTTCCAGTTGAGCACGCTGATGATCCTCCTTCAAACCTTTTCTCTCAGTAAAAATTTATATCAATTTTTGAATTCCTTTTTGCAGGTACCTACTTGGAAAACAGTATTTAAAGCTTTTGGGTTCATTTGAGAGTTTTTGTAATCAAACCCTTGGCTACTATTTGAGGGTTGATTTTTGGAAATACAAGTCCCCAAGTCTTGTTATGGGGCATTTAGTATAAACAATTTGATGACTAAGTTTATACTTAGTCTTTAGTTTTACATATTAGGAAGTTTTTATTTATCATTGCACTTCCGTATGTTCTATCCTTGCCTTTTTATTTTTAAGGACTTAAAGAATAGTCTGCATTTTTGTTCTTTGAAAAATGCTTCTATTAATCCCATGACTAAATAACATGAGTTTTATAAAAGAGGGCCCTTTTATATTCTGACACTTAATGAAGAAGACGTCTCAACTTCATAATGGTGTGATCATACGATAAAAGAAATAGGAACACACATGTTTTTTGCAATAACTTTGACAAGTTTTTATTTCTGAACTTTAACAAGTTTTGAGTAATACTTTACATGTATTTGAATTACATCTATAACTTTCTCGCAACTGTTTTCCTTGTAACAGATTTATACAAAAAGAAGAACAATAGATACGGGGTTTTTCCTTATAACCCGTTTTAGTACATAGTCCTTTTAGCTCTAGAACATTAAGAAGAGTTTGAGAGATGACTCCATTGTTCTTATGGGAAAGAATACTATGATGAGTGCCATTGTTCTCATGGGAAAGAATACTATGATGAATGCCATGACTTCGTAATTTTCACTCCGTACTTGATTCTTCTAGGCTTGATTTTCTAAATCTTCTATGCCTTTTTGATACACGTAAATGTATATACTATGTAGTCCCCCAAGTGTTTGAGTGTTGAAGTATGAAGCCTCGAGCACTTGATAGTCTCCTTCACGTGGTCCTTTTCC
>NW_017671427.1:0-4066 GCF_001879085.1 Nicotiana attenuata | reverse complement strand
TGCTTTATCAGTTCCCGTACCTTTTCTAAGTACTGCTGCATCCTTGCTTCCCTAGCTGTATAGGTCCCTAGCATTTGATTAACCACGAGCTGCGAATCACTTTTGATCACTACTTGATTTATACCAACGTTACTCGTGCCAATTCTAAACCTGCAATCACAGCTTCACACTCCGCTTCATTGTTAGTTACGGAATGACATTTAATGGCTTGCCTAATAGTTTCACCTGAAGGTGGTACTAAAATAATTCCTAATCCTGCACCCTTTACATTAGATGAGCCATCAGTAAATAAGATCCATGTTCCTGGATTAGCACCATTAAGTACTTGTACTTCTTTTTCTGCTTCTAATTGCATCCCTTGGCTAAAGTCAGCGACGAAATCAGCTAATATCTGTGATTTTATTGCTGTTCTAGGTAAGTACGTGATTTCATATTCACTTAGCTCTATGGCCCATTTAGCTAACCTCCCTGACAATTCATGTTTATGCAATATATTACGTAGGGGGTATGCAGTCACTACAACAATGGGATGGCATTGAAAGTAAGGCCTTAACTTCCTAGATGCCATGATTAGAGCAAGTGCTAATTTTTCCAATTGTGGATACCGTGTCTCTGCATCTAACAAAGATTTACTAACATAATAGATAGGAGATTGTTTACCCTGCTCTTCTCGTACCAAAACCGCGCTTACCGCAACTTCTGAAATAGCAAGGTAGATGAAAAGTTTCTCCCCAGCCTTGGATTTTGCTAGCAAAGGTGGATTTGACAAGTATGTTTTCAAATCCCTAAGTGCTTGTTGACACTCCTCATCCCATTCAAAATGATCCTGCTTCTTAAGAGCCGAGAAGAATTTAAAACATTTTTCTGATGATTTAGAAATGAACCTTCCCAAAGCTGCGATTCTTCCTGTTAGTCTTTGAACCTCTTTCTTGTTGGAAAGTATATCTGGAATTTCTTCAGTGGCCTTAATCTGTGCAGGATTCACTTCAATACCACGGTTAGAAACAAGAAAACCTAAAAATTTTCCTGATGCCACACCAAATGCACATTTTTCTGGATTCAACTTCATATTATATTTTCGTAAAATTTTAAACGTTTCAGATAAATGCGATATATGATCTTCTGAATGCTGAGTTTTAACTAGCATATCATCTATATATACTTCCATGGTTTTACCTAAATGTTCTTGAAACATTTGGGTGACCAACCTTTGATGCGTTGCACCTGCATTCTTCAGACCGAAGGGCATTACCTTGTAACAATAAGTCCCCCTGTCTGTTATAAAAGATATTTTTTCCTCATCACCTGGATCCATCTTGATTTGATTATAGCCTTAATATGCATCTAAACAACTTAATAGTTCATGCCCTGCAGTAGCATCAATTAACTGATCTATGTGGGGTAAAGGAAAGGAATCTTTTGGACAAGCTTTATTAAGGTCTGTGTAATCTACACAGACTCGCCACTTACCGTTCTTCTTAGGAACCACAACAGTATTAGCTAACCAGTTGGGATATTTTACCTCACGAATTGAACCGATTTTTAGCAACTTTTGAACTTCCTCTTGAATCACCTTATTTTTGAAATTTCCTTGTTTTCTTTTCTTTTGCTTGACGGGAGGATATGATGGATCTTCATTTAGTTTATGAGTCATCACCTCCGGTGGTATACCTGTCATGTCTGTATGGGACCAAGCAAAACAATCTGCATTAGCTTTTAAAAATTCAATTAACTTACGTTTTACCTCCGGGCTAAGATTAGCTCCTGTGTACACTTTTCTCTCGGGCCAACGTATAAATAACACCACGGCCTCTAGCTCTTCTATCGTTGTTTTGATGTTCTCATTCTCCTCCGTTTCTTGAATGGTATCAGGTCTTGAATCCAGATCTGTTTGCTTTTGCTCAGGTGAGGTTGTTTCTATGTTACCCTCACCTAAATTCTGTAATTGCTATTTGTCTTCACCTTTAACGGTTGAATCTGCAACGGAATTGATGCTTCTAGATGTTTGTTGATCGCCTCTGATTTGGCATATTCCCCATGGAGATGGAAATTTAATAACTTGATGTAAAGTTGAAGGAATAGCTTCCATGTCATGAATCCATGGCCTCCCAAGAATCATATTATAAGCCATTTCCATATCTACCACTTGAAATTTGGTATCTTTAACGACGCATTCTGCGAATGTTGTAAGTATTGCCTCCCCTTTTGTTACAACACTAGAGTTATCAAATCCCGACAAAGTATGCGCCTTTGGGATTAATTTATCCTCCGCTTGCATCTCGCGCAATACCCGTATTAAAACAATGTTTACAGAACTACCTGGATCAACCAAAACTCGTTTCACGTTAGTATCATGTACAAGTAAAGATATTACCAGTGCGTCGTTATGCGGAGTTATGAGTCCCTCGGCGTCTGCGTTGTTGAATATAACATTATCCTCTTCCAGTACATGTCGAGGCCGCTTCCCGTGAGTAATTGTCACTTTTGAAACCTTTTTATATGATACATCATTGATCTCTTCACCTCCACTTATAACGTTAACAGTTCTATTGGGCGAAGGTGGTTTTGGAGGCTCCTGTCTGTTCTTCATGTATGCTTGTTTACCTTTCTCACTGAACAACTCAGTAAGATACCCTTGTTTTAACAAATGATCAACTTCACCTTGTAGAAACCTGCAGTCTGCTGTTTTATGCCCATGATCGTTATGAAATTCGCACCAATGATCAGGGTTTCGTCTGTTTGGGTTTGATCGTATTTCCTTTGGCCATTGTACCTTATCTCCCATGCTTCTTAAAACAGCCACGAGGTCAGAGGTACTTACGTTGAAGTTGTAACCACCGAACCTTGCCTTAAGACTTCCATCATCGTCTCGTGACCCGTGTGTGTTTCGATCATTCCCAAACCTTGATGAGGAGCCTAATTCCCTGTTCCTAGGTTTGTGATCGTACCTTTGATTATCTTGTCTTGACCGTGAGTCCTTTCCCGCGGGACCCATGTATGGCTCGTACCTGTTTTTACCGAATCTCTTTTCATTTTCCACACGCCTTGAGCTTACCTTTTCTTCTGTTTTATGTCGTAAAATAATGTCTTCTTCAATCCTCATCTTTGTGCTGTATCTGTTGTAGACATCATTCCACGTTGTTGCTGGGAATTCTCGAAGGCTTTCCTTGAGTTGCCTCGTGGCTTCTGAACTCTTCTCATTCAAATTACTAGCAAAGGCTATGGCTGCCCAATTATTAGGTACTCGTGGCAGCGTCATTCTTTCCCGTTGAAATCTATCTACGAACTCTCTAAGCAACTCTGAGTCTCCTTGCTTGATTTTGAAGATATCTTCCATTCGTTTTTCAACTTTTTGAGCTCCCGAGTGTCCTTTGATAAATAAATCTGCATGCTCAGCAAACGAATTTATAGAATTTTCAGGTAAAAGAGAATACCATGTTAAGGCTCCTTTAGTGAGTGTTTCACCGAATTTTTTGACCAAGACCGACTCAATTTCTTGCTTAGTCAAATCATTGCCCTTGACACCTGTTGTGAATGCAGTAACATGATCTCGTGGGTCTGATGTACCATCATACTTTGGAATATCAGGCATCATAAACTTCTTTGGAATTTGGAGGGGAGCAGCACTTGGCTTCCATGGTTGTTGGGAAATATTTATCTATATCCACTCCCTTGATCACGGGCGGTACTCCAGGTATTTGCTCTATGCGTTCATTTTGCTCCTTAAGCTGTTTCTGCAAGGTTAGTACTAGATTTTGTAAATCAGAGTTAACTGGATTACCTGGGTCTCTCTCTTGTGTTTCACTAGGGGTTCCACCGCTGCCTGAATTAACCAATCCTGAACGAGGATTCTCCAAAGTGTTGTTGTTTGGAGCAGACGTGGGTGGGACAGCAGGTAATTGGCGAACAAAAGCTTGAAGAGCGTTATTGACTTGAGAGGCAATAAGTTTTTGCAGAGCCTCATTCATGGTTTCAACATTTTCGAATTGAGCCTGACCATCTGTGTAAAGATCCATCAGGAGTGCCTTCACGAGACCGTCGTAGGGGTGCCTCGTGAGTAACCTGT
>NW_017671426.1:275054-298692 GCF_001879085.1 Nicotiana attenuata | reverse complement strand
TTGCGTCCAATTCTTTGCTAGCCATAATCGCCTTGTGTTTAGACCTGGTGTTATATGGGTGACTTTCCAGAATGCCAAACAAACTAACCACCTTCCTGGACTCAATAACAACAGCAAACTTGCTTAATGCAAGTCTCGAGTCAAATCGAGCCTTGGAAGCAAGAAATCGGAATTAGGGTGGATTAGGGTTTCTTTAAAAATTCGGATCTGAATTTAAAGAAAATAGGTGGGGATTTTGGGGAAACTAATGGTAGATTAATGTTCAGGGGAGTATGAGGAGTGTAAGGTGAAAATTTGGGGTGGTTTGGTGACCGGCCACCGCCGTGAGGCGAGGCGGAAGGCGGCGGAGGCGGTGAAGGATTTGGAGGCGGCTAGGGTTTGATCTCTTGAGAGAGAAGAGAGACTGAGAGAGGGTTTAGGGATTAGGGGGTAACATTAAGACAGTTATATGGTAGATGGGGGGTTAGTTCCCAACCGTCTGATCAAATAAAATCAACGATAGGGATTAAAAGACACAAAACGGTGTCGTTTAAGATTTAATGGGGCTGGATCGGGTATGGGGAGCTGGGCTGGGGCTGATTGGGTAGGGATTTGGGCTCAGAAATGGTTTTGGCCCAATTTCGGGTCCAAACCAGATTTTACACTTCTTCTTTTTTGCATTGACTTGATTTCCTTCAATTTCCAATTTTAAAAACTTAATTAAACCTAAATTAAATCATAAACCAACCTAGCAATGTAAAATTAACTTAATTATCTATTTGTAATACTAAAACGATTAATTGATTTAATACTACTGAAGCAAGGTACTAATTGTCGACGCCCCCTTTTTCTAAGGCAAAATCGGGTTTACGACATTTGGGAGGACAACTCTATTCCCTTGCGAGAATTGGGTTTTGGAATTGGAGAGTCGCCACCTAATGATTATATTGCGTTAGGATACTTTAAGAAGGGTTTGAATTGAAGAAACCAGAGATTAGGGTAAGGGCTAGAAATTATCTCGAGAGGAAGGTGTTAGGCACCCCTCAAGATCCACTAGTGTGGTCCTGGCCATGTTACAATTGTGGCTTTACAAGTAAGGCTCAAATAAGGATTTGCATATCATATTGCAATAAGTTGAAAACTTGTGAAGATAAGTAGAGAGGGCAGAATTTTATGAAAAGAAAGATTTAAAGAGTTTTACAAGAAAGGATGAAAAGCAAATAAAGGAAGGAGGGGTCCTAGGTTTATGATTGATATGGATCACCTCAATGCAATATCCAGCAATCACTCCTCAGAAGAGGGGTCGCACGTGATATTAGCGCATCGGTCATCATCTCCATATTCTACCCTTGCCACCCAGTAAAGGTTATTTAAACGCATGATTGGTCACGAATGCTTATTGCGTGCTATTACCCGTCCCATCCTATAAGTCCTAGAGGGTATTTAGGACCACTATTCCTACAAGGTAAGGACTAGGCTGAACACCTAGGTTTAAAGGATAAAATGCTAGGCGACATTCATAACAAGTAGGACTACACATAAAGGGAACATACAAAAGCAAATAAGAGGCTAGCAAATCCCTCCACAAGTAAACATGTAATTAGCACGTCTCAAACACATTTAAGGTCTTAAAAAAAGATGAGAGTTTAAAAGCAGGGGTGCCAGAAAAAGATAAGTTTCAGTAAAAGCAGAAGGTTTAATCAAAACTGAATGACCTGAGGGTTTGATTTTTCAGGAATACATCTAAAAACAGTTGAATAAGTAAAGGTAAGGGAATTGTTAAAACATTGTTTTGAAGAAAGCAGAGATTGGAAAATACAGTAGTTTAATAGACCAGTATCAAATAACGCGTTCCTGGGCAGAGAGATAACCCAGTAGTTTAAAAGCTTAATAGAGCAAGAATCGAAAAATTAGTGAGAGTATATAAATACGGAACTGGTTTCCAGGTAGAGAGATTTTCAGTAAAAAGGGAACTTCAGAGAGACAGATAAAAAAACAGAGTTGGGAAAGTTTAAAAAGGCTGAGTAGTCTGAAACTGGTAAAACAAGATCAATTAGTTTTTTTTATTATTATTAGCCTAAGGCTTGCCTAGGCATCGTATGTATTGCCTATTTGAAAAGGTGAACATGCATATTAGTTCCAGTTTTAAAGAGAAGACGCAGTTTTAGCCCAGACTTCTGTTATTAAATTAAACAAACTGGCGAGGCGTTCAACAATTGCAACTCAGATGAAATAAAATCCTAAGTAACATGATATCTAATGCACATAAAGCTCCTAAAGCAGGGTCTCTAAATGCAGTAGTAATTTTATGACAGTTGTTTGCCGATTACTAACTGATTACAAAGTGAGTATGACAATCTGAAAGTAAAGAGCCTAAAACAGGATATCTAGATGTAAGATGCATGTCCTACACATGGTTTCTAATGCACAAATAGGTAAGTAAAGCGCTATAGACATGTTCTCTACCTATTAATTAAACTAAACATGCATAATCCCACCCAATTTCACTATAGCCCCAATCAGTTGTTTACAAGTTATTACAAATCGTGATAGCTGAATTACATAATGAAAAATAAAATAAGAAGTTACTCTATAGGGAGCCTTCAACCAGGCCCAATCTTCCAACCTCACTTCTTTCGAGTTTCACAGCCTTGGTCATGGTTTGGGTGCGGCAAAGCTCCCTAAGGGCCCATTGGGGTCCTCGACTAATACCAGCACCCAAACACTACCAAAATGTTGTACAAGTGCAGTGTGGAATTACCAGCCTTGTGCATCAAAGTTCAATGGGTACTCAAAGGTACCCAAGGCAATGCTTACACGAAGGGGGTAGAACCTAAACTCTAGGAGTAGTGAGAGTGTGTGATAGAGTTTTTAAAGAAATTGAGTTGAAAAACTGTTTAAAAATGATCCATATAAAACCAGTTTTGAAAGAAAACAATGTGACAATTCTGACAACCTCAGAACCAAAATACCACATATAATTCAGGGAAGTAAACACAAACAGGGAAAAGGGGGAATGGGGACAAATAGTTCACATGTAGGAACACAGACAGCATTTCAGGACACTTAGACAGTCACACCAGGTTTCAACCAAAAGGGCTCAGGATTACATGCTGACAATGTACTGGGGCTAGGGGGTAGGGGAGAACATGCATTAAGCAAATCAGTAGGCATGCTGAATTAAGAGAAGGATAGTCACATTAATGAACTAACACAGGGGCATGTTAGTTGCAATAAGAACAGCAGAACCATAAGTAAAAGCATAGAAGAAACAAAATAAAGTGCAGTATGTATAAAAACATATTGTTTTGGAAGCTGTAGATCAAATAGAGGGCATACCAGTCGAGGATGAGATAATATAGAGCAGTAGTGTGTAGGGAAGTGAGCAGTAGTATGCAGACCAAGCAAGTAGCAATGCATAGAGCAGTAGAATAGTAGAGCAGCCCCAAAATCACTCAGTCTTGACTTTCAGCCGACTGAGTAATCAGTAGTCAACAGGGAAAGTGAGAGAGGATGTGTAGAAAACAAGAGAGAACACTGAGTATGCTTATGTGTGTAAGAGAGAGTTCAGAACAATGAATTTTTTGTTCGTGTCTCTGCTAAAGAGAGGGTAGGGCATTTATTGTTTTGAAAATAAGTGGAAAATAAGGTAATACGTATAGAATGATTACAATTATGGAAAGAGTACCTATTAGAATCAACTAAAGACTCGGATTTCCCTTAATTAGGGAGTCATAGCTCAAACGGTACAAATTGCATCAAATAAGGAAGATTTTTTGCAAGACTGATATTTTCTTACAGGAATAGCATGATGCATGTAATAGGGACTAAGTACAAAATAATTAACAAGTAAGGAAAGTAAAATTAATTAAGGATTTGCTATATCATATTGCAATTAAGTTGAAAACTGTGAAATAATTAGAGAGGGCACAAATTTATGAAAAGAAGATTTAAAAGAGTTTTCAGACACAAGGACGAAAAAACAATAAAGAAGAAGGGGTCCCTAGGATTTATGATTGATATATCACTGTCACATATAGCAATATCCAGCAACGATCAATCCTCAGAAAGAGGGGTCGCACGAGGATATTAAGCGTGCACAGGTCTATCAATCTCCATTATTCTATCCCTTCCCACCCGTAAAGGTTATTTAAATGCATTGATTGGTCACGAACCTGTTTATTGCGCTATTTCAGATATTAGTTTATAATTTGAATCATTATTAATTTAGTAAAGCTAGTTTAGTTTAATTTGATTATTACCTGGACCGTCTGGGCCATAAAGAATTGATTTAACATGGCCCAGTTATACAATAACAGTCCAGAATTGACACCAGGCCCACCCCCTTCTAACTCAATTGATTTCATTAAATCAAGGGCCTGGGCGGTCCGGGCCTAAGTCCCAATTTCGATGCCCTCACGCTGGGCCTGTGCAGAAGCCCATTTGGGGCAACTCCTCATAAAACTGGCTGAAAATTCCTCACTATTGGGCCAAATTCAAAGCCAAATGCTGAAGGCTTTAATCAAAAACTATGGGTTCATTTTGTAAAGCAATTTTAGGCTTTCCAAGTTAAGTAGCAAATTTGAATTAAGAGGCCTTCAATAAATGAAGGTCCCCTTGTTTGAATTTGGACTTGATCTTGAGGCCCAAGTTTGTTTGAACATTTCTAATAATAATTACTTCACAATGTTAATTAATTAGGACTTTAGAGACAATCTTTAATAGAGAATAATAGTCCCTTTAGGATGGCCTTTAAAATAAATCGAGGTGCGCCGCGCCGAACAAAATTCATAAATTGCGTGGCCCTCTTTAAATACTCACATTAAAATATTTAGAACTCGGGACGTGCCATTTAGCGAATTTTCATGGCCTCCCGCAAAGTTAATAACACGTTAGTCGCTTTAGGCGCGTTCTTTAATAATTTTACCTTCTTAAACTCGGGTGTGCATTTCATGTGACCCAAATCCAAATCCCAAAATGTTGAATAAAATGTGTCGCGGATCCGGGTGCATTTCATGTGACGTGATCCAAAAAACACGTTTTAAACGACGTTCAATTTCCTTAAAATTAATTAAAAGCGGTAAGTACTTCTAAAATTGCACTATAAATCAGATATTAAGCCATTTATAATAGTTCAAGCGACCGTGCTAGAACCAGGGGATCCGGGGGTGTCTAACACCTTTCCCCGGGTTAACAGAATTCCTTATTCAGAATTTCTGGTTCGCAGACTCCATTCGGGAAGTCGAAATTTCCTCGATTCGGGATTCAAGATAAATCGGTGACTTGGGACACCAAAAGCCAAACCTATCCCAAGTGGCGACTCTGAAATAAATAAATAATCTCATTTCGAATAATGTCACTTAAATTGAAAAAACTCCCTTATACATTATCCTTGGGGGTAGGTGTGTAAAAAAGGAGGTGTGACAACTCTCTTCAGTTTTTTTTTTAGTTTGCTTCTTCTAAAAAAAAAGGCACAATGGTCTGAGTTCATTTTTGATTCGAGTTCGCTTCATTTTTTTATAGAGAAAAAATCAAAAAAAAAATCACCGAGACAGATTTTTTTTTAGCCTTTGTTCCTTCTCTTGATTTCTGGTTCTCAAAAGGAAGCTTGGATTAAATTTTTGAGTTAAAGTTTTGGTGGCTGGGGTTCTGAATTTCGGCACTCTGTTGATTTCTATCCGAATTGGTCTTTCACGATTTGGATTTTGTTAGCTATTTCTCCTCGACATTGTTGCTATTGTAAGCTTTAATTTTGGGAACAAAACACTTGTTTCCCTTGTTATTGTGGAAAGAATTTTCTAGCTCCAGGTTCACTCTTATTCTAGTTTTCTTTTTGTTTCTTGAGTATGAATGACCGAAACAAATATGGGTATTATCTTGTTTGAATTAAATGAGTATTTTGATAAGTTCGAAATGACACTCTTTAAGGCCACCTTGGTATTGGCCATAGAGAGCCTTATTTGATCATATCTTAATTGTTATCCCATTCTCAACTGCCCCCGATACCTCGAGCTCGGCCCTGACATCGATCCCTAGGTCCCCCATCGACCAGTCCCATACCCGGACAGCAGGCCCCTCGGTTTGGTTACTGCCTCGTTTTAGCTTGCATTTCATTGTTAAACGTCACGTTTTTAGCATCATCTGCTCTAACAACTGGCTCGAGAATAGATCACGTATTTTTAGAATCCCATTTATAAATTTAATTGTCGTTACCATTTTTACGGTAAACAGTTTGGCGCCCACTGTGGGGCTAAAAATAATAGTGACTATTTTCTTGCCGGTTCCATTGCAAAAACGCAAGTTGTCTTTCACACTTTTTCTTGCCCAAGATCTTTGCTTTCAGGACAGAGCGCCTGACCTGGCTAGTGAAATGGGAAACCGGAATCTCAAGAGCAACAGAAAAAAGGAGTAAAGTTGTTGACGCCCCCTTTTTCTCGCGAAATTGGGTTTACGACATTTGGGAGGACAACTCTATTCCCGTTTGGGATTTGGGTTTTGGAATTGAAGAGTCGCCACCTAATGATTAAGTGCATTAGGACACTAAGGGTTTTTGAGTTGGAAAACCAGAGATTAGGGTAAGGGCTAGAAATTATCTCGAGGGGAAGGTGTTAGGCACCCCTCAAGATCCACTGGTGTGGTTCCGGCCATGTTACAATTGTGACATTACAAGTAAGGCTCAAATAAGGATTTGCATATCATATTGCAATAAGTTGAAAACTTGTGAAGATAAGTAGAGAGGACAAAATTTTATGAAAAGAAAGATTTAAAGAGTTTTACAAGAAAGGACGAAAAACAAATAAAGGAAGAGGGGTCCTAGGTTTATGATTGATATGGATCACGTCAATGCAATATCCAGCAATCACTCCTCAGAAGAGGGGTCGCACGTGATATTAGCGCATCGGTCATCATCTCCATATTCTACCCTTCCCACCCCGTAAAGGTTATTTAAATGCATGATTGGTCACGAATGTTTATTGCGTGCTATTACCCGTCCTATCGTATAAGTCCTAGAGGGTATTTAGGACCACTATTCCTACAAGGTAAGGACTAGGCTGAACACCTAGGTTTAAAGGATAAAATGCTAGGCGACATTCATAACAAGTAGGGCGACACATAAAGGGAACATACAAAAGCAAATAAGAGGCTCACAAATCCCTCCACAAGTAAACATGTAATTATCAAGTCTCAAACACATTTAAGGTCTTAAAAAAAATATGAGAGTTTAAAAGCAGGGGTGCCGGAAAAAGATAAGTTTCAGTAAAAGCAGAAGGTTTAATCAAAAATGAATGACCCGAAGGGTTTGATTTTTCAGGAATACATCTAAAAAAACAGTTGAATAAGTAAAGGTAAGGGAACTGTTAAAACATCGCTTTGATGAAAGCAGAGATTGGAAAATACAGTAGTTTAATTAGACCAGTATCAAAATAACGCGTTCCTGGGCGGAGAGATAACCCAGTAGTTTGAAAGCTTAATAGAGCAAGAATCGGAAAATTAGTAAAAGTATATAAATACGGAACTGGTTTCCAGGTAGAGAGATTTTCAGTAAAAAGGGAACTTCAGAGAGACAGATAAAAAAACAGAGTTGGGAAAGTTTAAAAAGGCTGAGTAGTCTGAAACTGGTAAAACAAGATCAATCAGTTTTTTTTTTATTATTAGCCTAAGGCTTGCCTAGGCGTCGTATGTATTGCCTATTTGAAAAGGTGAACATGCATATTAGTTCCAGTTTTAAAGAGAAGACGCAGTTTTAGCCCAGACTTGTGTTATTAAATTAAACAAACTGGCGAGGCGTTCAACAATTGCAACTCAAATGAAATAAAATCCTAAGTAACATGATATCTAATGCACATAAAGCTCCTAAAACAGGGTCTCTAAATGCAGAAGTAATTTTATGATAGTTGTTTGCCGATTACTAACTGATTACAAAGTGAGTATGACAATCTGAAAGTAAAGAGCCTAAAACGGGATATCTAGATGTAAGATGCATGTCCTACACATGGTTTCTAATGCACAAATAGGTAAGTAAAGCCCTATAGACATGTTCTCTACCCATTAATTAAACTAAACAAGCATAATCCCACCCAATTTCATTATATCCCCAATCAGTTGTTTACAAGTTATTACAAACCGTGATAGCTGAATTACATAATGAAAAATAAAATAAGAAGTTACTCTATAGGGAGCCTTCAACCAGGCCCAATCTTCCAACCTCACTTCTTTCGAGTTTCACAGCCTTGGTCATGGTTTGGGTGCGGCAAAGCTCCCTAAGGCCCCATTGGGGTCCTCGGCCAATACCAGCACCCAAACACTACCAAAATGTTGAACAAGTGCAGTGTGGAATTACCAGCCTTGTGCATCAAAGTTCAATGGGTACTCAAAGGTACCCAAGGCAATGCTTACACGAAGGGGGTAGAACCTAAACTCTAGGAGTAATGAGAGTGTGTGATAGAGTTTTTAAAGAAATTGAGTTGAAAAACAGTTTAAAAATGATCCATATAGAACCAGTTTTGAAAGAAAACAATGTGACAATTCTGACAACCTCAGAACCAAAATACCACATATAGTTCAGGGAAGTAAACACAAACAGGGAAAAAGGGGAATGGGGACAAATAGTTCACATGTAGGAACACAGACAGCATTTCAGGACACTTAGACAGTCACACCAGGTTTCAACCAAAAGGGCTCAGGATTACATGCTGACAATGTACTGGGGCTAGGGGGTAGGGGAGAACATGCATTAAGCAAATCAGTAGGCATGCTGAATTAAGAGAAGGATAGTCACATTAATGAACTAACACAGGGGCATGTTAGTTGCAATAAGAACAGCAGAACCATAAGTAAAAGCATAGAAGAAACAAAATAAAGTGCAGTATGTATAAAAACATATTGTTTTGGAAGCTGTAGATCAAATAGAGGGCATACCAGTCGAGGATGAGATAATATAGAGCAGTAGTGTGCAGGGAAGTGAGCAGTAGTATGCACACCAAGCAAGTAGCAATGCATAGAGCAGCATAATAGTAGAGCAGCCCCAAAATCACTCAGTCTTGGCTTTCAGCCGACTGAGTAATCAGTAGTCAACAGGGAAAGTGAGAGAGGATGTGTAGAAAACAAGAGAGAACACTGAGTATACTTATGTGTGTAAGAGAGAGTTCAGAACAATGAATTTTTTGTTCGTGTCTGCTAAAGAGAGGGTAGGGCATTTATAGTTTTGAAAAATAAGTGGAAAATAAGGTAATACGTATAGACTGATTACAATTATGGAAAGAGTACCTATTAGAATCAATTAAAGACATTTCCCTTAATTAGGGAGTCATAGCTCAAACGGTACAAATTGCATCAAATAAGGAAGATTTTTTGCAAGACTGATATTTTCTTACAGGAATAGCATGATACATGTAATAGGGACTAAGTACAAAATAATTACAAGTAAGGAAAGTAAAATAAAAGTATATTGTGTACATAAACAGACTGATTTTTGAAAAAATTGGTCAGGAAGTCACGGACGAGATTGAAAATCACAGGGAATCAACACCAAGTAAGGAAAGCATCTCACAAACAAGGAAGTGACTCAAATCAGTGGAAAACCTCCAAAGAAATCATATACAAAAATCAGGGATTCGAAGAGATGCACAGAATCAGCAGAACATTTAGTAAATAGAAAACAATTAGACCTATTTAAACACAATAGGCACAAAACCAAAGAACCCTAAGTAAGAGATCACAGAATCAGTGGAACGTTAGAACAAAATTAAAGCATAGAAATTGGGGAATAACCCAGAAGATCACACAAACAAGCAGAAATACAAACACAAACATATAGTGCTAGAAAAAAATCAAAAGATATAGTGATTTCGAAAGAGGTTCAGAAACCCTAGTTTTAAAAAGAAGAACAAAACGTTGAAAACTTGAGCAATCGTAAAGATCGAGTAGAGAGTAGTGTAAAACACAAAAGAGTAAGTTAAAAATCGTTAAAAAGACAGAGATTTAAGAGGTCTAGGTAGAAATTAGGGTTTCGTAAGAAACCGGTGAGAGGTAAGAAACCTGGCTGTGAAACTCGTTAATAATGGTGTTCGTAGCACCATTGGACCAAAACCCATCGGAGAATGGCCGGAGACGAACCAGGCAAAGCTTCCGGTGACCATCTTGTATGGTGGGGCTTCTGGGGTCTCGAAGATAGAGGGAATCAACAAAACAAGGTTTCACGGCGGCTGGTGGTCGAGAGAGGTGAGGCTGGAGGTGGCAGGAGAGGCGGTGGATTCATCGGAGAAGAAGAGAGAACCAGAAGGTTCTAGAGAGAAGGGAGAGCAAGAGACCAAGAGAGAGAGAGAGAGAGAGAGAGTCTCGTGAAAAATGAGGGGTCGGAGGAGGGTAGTTGGGATTTAATTTAGGAAATAAAATCTGGGCCGTTGATCTCATTTGATCAATGACTCAGATTAGATCGGAGCTGGACCGGGTAATTGAATTGGGTGTTGGTCGGGTCTAAGTTTGGGCTGGGAAATTTGGGGGTTAGAATTGAAAACTGAATGGGCCGTAATTGTAATGAGATGAGGCTACATATTAAATAGCCTAGTTCTTCCTTTTTATTTTATAAAAATAGTTAAAATGATTTTAAAAATAAATTAAAAACACTGAACTAATTAATAATATATAAATATTAATCTAAAAATACTGGAAATAATTTTATAATTATAAAATGCAATTAATTGTAAAATAGGCTATAATTGCAATTATATGCAATTTAGCTTTAAAAATTCCAAACAAATGTGTAAAAAATATGCAAAATTTATTAAACTATATTTTAGTATAAACATGAGAAATAAAAATGAATTATTCACCAAAATGATAATTTTGGGAATAATTATTGAATTTTGTAGTATTAAAATAGACAATAAATTGGTTTTTAGAAAAATCTTTTTTTAAAAAAAAAACTTGGAAAAATACCAAAACACTTGGGTATGCTCATATATGCATATATATGTCATTTTGAAAGTATTTTGAGTATAAAAAAAATATTTAGGGAAAAATTGGGTATCAACAAGAGTTCGACCTCGATCGAACGATGACGGGTTACTATTTCGATAAGTTCGAAATAACACCCTTTAAGACCAACGGTCTTCGCCAAAAATAGAAGATTTCGACCTTGATCGAATGCGACGGGTTACTATTTTGATAAGTTCGAAATAACACCCTTTAAAGCCAAGGGCTTTCGCCAAAAAGAGAAGATTTCAACTTCGATCAAATAATGACGGGTTACTATTTCGATAAGTTCGAAATAACGCCCTTTAAGGCCAAGGATCTTCGCCAAAAAGAGAAGAGTTCGACCTCGATCGAACGACGACGGTTTACTATTTCGATAAGTTCGAAATAACACCCTTTAAGGCCCAGGGCCTTCGCCAAAAAGAGTAGAGTTCGACCTCGATCGAACCTGATGGTAGCTTCCCTAAATTTGACGGCTCATTAGGATTGCATCGAGATTTTGCAAATAGCCTGTAAGCGTTAGGATCAAAACCTTCATCTGTTCACTTTGTAGGGAGTGTCACATTCTGCAAACGATTTTGGGCCACAAACCCTGCAAGCGGCATTGAGGACGACTTTACTGCCTCAATTCATTCGATCGGAAGAGTTAACTCCTTTAGTATGTTAGCTTGGAGATTAGATTATTCACCTTCATCTTTATTCCTTTTACGGACATATTGGAGCGCACGACTTACTTTCTTGCCATAAGATGCAATACCCCCTTTAGGAGATTTATTCACGTTGGCGTGTACCTCCTCAGCAACAGCTTTGGCTTTATCAATAGTCACTTCAGCTCTTTTAGTTATGGGCTCGTCATTCTTGCTTATCAATTCTTTCTATCTTGAGTTCCTCAGTGTTCTTAAATTTTATTGTGTAGAACTACTCTCTTTTGTTGTGTGAGGGCACTTGATTCATGAAGGAAAGGTAATGTCAGTGACCTGTATGTTAGAGTAAGTGGTTGAGTTGTGAATAATGCGTGGTACTTGTGAGTCAAATCTTGAGGTGAAGATGTTACGCTTTTGTGCTTAGTCTATTTTAAATACTCTTGGTATGATGAGTTAGGAGAATTGTTTACAAATATCGTGTCTATATAAAGTGTAGTTTGATTACTCGAGGACGAGCAATGGTTTAAGTGTGGGGTGTTGATAGTAGCCTATATTATGCGACGTAGATGCTATTTATGCTTTAAATTAACCATACTTTATTGATGTTTTAAGAGCTAAATAATAACAAAATGCTCTAATTGAGGTTTTTATGCTTTGCAGGAGTTACTCCGAGTTAGGAGGAGGATATAGAGTATTTTGGAGTCAAATATGTAGATACAAGGCCAATCGAGAAGAGCCCGGATGAAAACGAGCAAGAAAAGGTGAAGAAAAATTGGGCAACGTTCCACCGTGACCGCGGTCGGGCCGCGGCTGGAACGCGGTGAAAGAAAAGCGGAAAACAGAATAGTCATAAATGACCGCCGTCGTGCCGCGGTTGTGTCGCGACTGCGGTCGATCTGGAGAAAGCCAAGAAGTTTAAGGGCCAAAGTGTAAATCGTGAGAAACTTATCCTAACCCTATATAAACTTAACAAACTCGTCCAAGTCAGGGGAAGCTTGTTTTTTAGACCTAAAGAGGCTGAGGAGACACACTTTTGACACAGATTCGACCTAAGGAGGCAGAGACGCAATAGGAGCAAGGCGGGGAATTCTTCTACGAGTTTTTCCTTCCTCTTCCTATTTTTCATTGTTGGTTATGAATTTTAGTATTGTAGTTAAACATACTATTATGAATAGCTAATTTGTTATCTAGGGTTTTGATGGAACCTTTTGTAGGATGAATTCTTATTATGTTTTTATATAATTGAGCCATTGAATTTCTCTACTTGTTCAACTACGTGTTTATTGTTGTTGATTGAATGGTCATCAATTGACTGTGCCTATTTATTATGTGTTGCTTGAGAAAAAGATGCATATTTAGGTGGTTGTTGAACAACGTCACTCCTAACGTATGTGAGAAATCAATACAGCGGGTTTAAAGGTAGGTTTAGAAATAACAAAGCCTTGACGTGGTCTTAATGAGCGGTTAGATAAAGCCAACTAGCGTAGTTCGAAAGAATATGTCTAGTAAATTATTGTAGTTTCTCGAGAGAGAATTACGGCACCTAAAGTGCTCACGATCAGTAGAGAATACATAGGCAAAATTGTTGGGAACATAGCGGGAAGGATTCCAACATTTGGGGAAATCATAACTCTAGACCTCCTTAGTTTTGTCTCAAATTTCATCATTGTTAGTTGATAAGCTGCAACGAGACAACCACGTGAAGGTTTTGGATACAAGCAACCGTCACCAGTGCGCATCTCAATAAGAAGGGTGAGTCTAACAGGCCTTTTGTCTTTGACCGACTTGGAAAATCAACTGTGAGAACTTATTTGAGAGATTGGGCCCATTAAAGAAGGGGAACAAGTTCCAGAGAAATTTTCAAAGCATAAGAACACCCACTTCACCCAAAATCCAGAAGATCTCTAATGATTTCCAAAGTTTAGTTCCTTCAAGAATGAGGCGACAAACAAAACTTGTGGTTTCATGTAAAGAAGTACTAAAGGTAACGCCATATACTGTGGTCTACACTAAGGAACGTGACGAAGATGAAGAAAGTGTAGGTTCTTCGTATCATGTCATTGTACAAGGCGAGATGGTGTTCCGTCTTCGATGGAGGATAATGCAGAATTGGAGCATGTTTCACCGTGTTATCACATATCCTTCAACGATGGGGACCCTCAAGAAGATGAAGATGCGAAAGATGTTCCACCTGAACTTGAAGAAGGAGTGAAGACGATAGTTGATGACTTAAAAGAAGTCAACCTTGGCACCGATGAAGAGCCAAGACCCACCTACCTAAGTGCTTTACTAGAAGCTGATGAAGAGAACACTTATATTGAGTTACTCAAGGAGTTCAGAGACGTCTTCGCTTGGAGTTAAAAAGAGATGCCTGGCTTGGACCCAAAAGTAGCAGTCCATCACCTTGTAGTCAAAAATGGTGCTCGCCCTGTTAAACAAGCTCAAAGGCGTTTTAGGCCGGACTTGGTTCCCTTGATTGAAACAAAAGTTAACAAACTCATCAAAGTTGGCTTTATTCGTGAAGTTAAATACCCAACATGGGTTTCAAGTATTGTCCCTATAAGGAAGAAAAATGGCCAGATTCGAGTGTGCGTTGACTTTAGGGATCTTAGCAATGCGTGTCCAAAAGATGAGTTTCCGCTTCCCATTCCAAAACTGATGATCGATGCTACTACTGGGTACGAGGCAATGTCATTTATGGACGGTTCATCGGGCTATAACCAAATACGCATGGCACCAAAAGATGAAGAGCTTACTGCATTCTGTACCCCAAAGGGTATTTATTACTACATGGTAATGTCTTTTGGCTTGAATAACACTGGTGCTACTTACCAAAGGGCGAAGCAAAATATTTTCGACGATCTTCTCCACAAGAATGTCAAATGCTATGTTGACGACTTTGTGGTAAAATCAAGAGAGAAGGGCGACCACTTGAAGGACTTGAGGATGGTATTTAAATTGCTCCGGAGGTACCAACTTAGGATGAATCCATTGAAATGTGCCTTTGGAGTTACTTCTGGTAAGTTCCTTGGTTTTATTTAACGAAATAGTACCCCGTCGTTGTTCGATCGAGGTCGAACTCTTCTCTTTTTGGCGAAGGCCCTTGGTGTTAAAGGGTGTTATTTCAAACTTATCGAAATAGTAACCCGTCGTCGTTCGATCGAGGTCGAACTCTTCTCTTTTTGGCGAAGGCCATTGGCCTTAAAGGGTTGTATTTCGAACTTATTGAAATATTAACCCGTCGTCGTTCGATCGAGGTCGAACTCTTCTCTTTTTGGCAAAGGCCCTTGGCCTTAAAGGGTGTTATTTCGAACTTATTGAAATAGTAACCCATCGTCCTTCGATCGAGGTCGAAATCTTCACTTTTTTGCGAAGCCCCTTGGCCTTAAAGAATGTTATTTCGAACTTATCAAAATAGTAATGCATCGTCGTTCGATCGAGGTCCCAAAAAGAGAAGATTTCGATCTTGATCGAACGACGACGGGTTACTATTTTGATAAGTTCGAAATTACACCCTTTATGGCCAAGGGCCTTCGCCAAAAAGAGAAGAGTTCGACCTCGATCGAAAGACGACGGGTTACTATTTCGATAAGTTCGAAATAACACCCTTTAAGGCCAAGGGCCATTGCTAAAAAGAGAAGATTTCGACCTCGATCGAACGATGACGGGTTACTATTTTGATAAGTTCGAAATAACACCATTTAAGGCCAAGAGCCTTCGCTAAAAAGAGAAGATTTCGACCTCGATCGAACGACGACGGATTACTATTTTGATAAGTTCGAAATAACACCCTTTAAGGCCAAGGGCCTTCGCCAAAAAGAGATCGAAGGGCTTATAGACCAGATTATATTTGCTACGACCGCTTATCCTTTTTAGGACTAGAGTTGGGCGTGATCAGACAGCTTAACTACTGGGGGCTTGATCCAATAGATAGACGAGCGTATATCATCGGAGGAGGCTTGGGTTTAATTGTTCTTTTTATTATAATTTTATTTATTTTAGGACTGATTTTTATTGGACGGAAGGAGAGGAGAGAAATTCTAAGGGAGAGGGGAGGGAGAGGGAGAGGGAGAGGGCGAAGGAGAGGGAGATGGATAGGGAGAGGGAGAGGGGGAGAGGGGGAGAGGGGGAGAAATTCCGGATAGAGCACCACAGAGGCTTCCTATGGAGAGGCCTTTTGTGGTGAGACATCCTCGGGCTTCAATCCTGGTTAGCACATTTCCCTCCCGTTTACTTTCTAGGGAGGAATGTGCAAATCGTGGCATATGTACTATATGCCGATCCAGGTTTGAAGAGGGGAAACTCGTGCGAGTTTTTCCTTCTTGTGGTCACACATTTCATAGTAGTTGCATATTAGGCTGGCTGACATATGGGTCTCTTAACTACCCAGATTGTCGAGTAGTCATAAGATCAGAATAGTTTAGGCATTAATCACTACAACAACAAAAAAAAAGTATCAATTTTGTTACCGGGAGGTCTATTTCTCCTTCCCCTCTCGTTCTAGTAAGCTTCATTCTTTTCTTTTCTCGTTCTTTCCATCTAACTTTGCCAACAACCAAGTCAAACCCTACCCCTGTATTGGACATGTCACTCGTCCAACTCGGGGAATCTCCATCTCAAAGTCAAGGGGTAGCAGAAATTTGGATTATAGTGTGAATAATCATGCTGCATTATTAGTTCAGACCCGCAGGTCAGCATGAGGACATTCTTCGACTTTTAAGTACAAATTACGTTTTGATTTGCATCATCTGATTGTTTTGTTTTTGTAGTTTCATCTCACAATTATATTTTACAGGATCACTTAAAGCTCTCTTAGCTTTAAGAGGGGATCATTTGGAAGGACGCGGCCCAAGCTAGCAAAGAAAACTAGTACTGCAGACCTTGGTAGAGAAGTTAACATTGCTGTTTATATTTTATTTATTTTTTGGTTACTTAGTAGTGAGCAAGCGATTTTTACAAAGACTCTTGTATAAACCTGGACATGCATTTTTCCACTAGCACAATTCATTTAACATCCTCCCTTTTCCTTATATTCATTTCTTTCTTATTGATTCCTTTTGTAATTTTGAGCTGTTACATTACAAAAAAATGGAGAAACGCAATAATTTTGCTTCTTCTTCTTATTCTGTACGAATGTTTGCTTCTTCTTCATCATCTTTGTTTTCGGGTCCTAATGATATTTTATAAACAATCATTGCCACAGAATATCCTTGATGTTCCTCCCGCTCTCTGTACAACTGTTGCAAATATATATTTAGTAGGAGAAGACAAAGGAGAAGTTAGCGAAGGAAGTAACTCTACGTATATAATTCACCAGGAACTTATTACAAGGATATAAGAAAGAGTAAGCTACCCAGTTAAAGCTAATGTGAAAAAGGATGAGCTGTCCGTGTGCTTAACTTACTTCAAGGACTCAAAAGCAATAAAAGTAGTAGTACTACTAAGTAGTAGTAGTATATATTTGAACCAAAAGAAAAAAGAAGAAGAAGGTAGTGGTATAATAACTAAATGTGTAAATAATCAAATTGGTACTTAAAATCGTTGAATTGTTTAGTAACTTCCAAATGATTTTATTGTGATATAGTTTCAGCTCTCCCGGATATAAATAAATAAATTACTTGAAAGATTCAGCTTTAATATTAGGAAATAAAAATGTCGTGAATAAATTCATTAACTAATCAATTGATAAAGTGATAATTTTAACCCAACTCACTTGGTAAATAGTAAATACATTCTCGTTTTATGTGTAGTAAAAGAAATAAAAAAAGTGATGATTTTACTATTTTGTTAATTAATTTCGAAACAGTAATTATAATAAAAGAAATTTACACCAAATCAAGATTGACAATAATTCAAAGTTAAAATTCAAGATTATTTATGATGATAAAGTACTCAAAAACAAAAGAGGGGCCTAACAAGATATTTGACTGGACGAATAGATTTTAGAAAAGAGGAAACTATGCTAACTACCCACTAAACCTAAAATAATTAGCCGGTTTTACTCATTTTAATAATAATTACTATACCTACCTAACTTAACTAAAATTATTACCTGTCCCCCCATTTTTCAATTGCCTTACCAACCTCTCTCCTCCTTAAAGCTTCCCTTTTCCCTTTCCCTTCTTCCCGTTTCTTCTTCCATCAACAAAATACTATCTCCGTCTTACATATCTCATGTTTTCTTGTAGTGTTTGTGTTTGTTCGAGTCATGCCCAGTTTTTTATTGTGATTTGGATAAGTGAGATTTGATATGGTTTAATGATAAGCTAAATAGCTATTTTGTATGTGCAGTGTTACCAATAATTATTTCTAATATCTTTTGAGAAGTTCATAGTGATTTATTGTAAGAAAATTAGATCAACCATTGAAAGACCTTGAAACTTGAAAATCATAAATTGCATTTGTCGAGTTTGTAATTGTTTGATTAAATTTTGACTGGCGTGTGATTAAAATATCGATTGGCAACTGTAACCAAATGTTGAGTCAATTTGGTCAAGATTTGGAGTAAATTTTTAGATTTTGAGTCGAAATTGAGTTGATGTAGCAAAAAAGAATTTATATATTGTTGCTAAATTTTTAGTCAATTTGCTAGATTTTTAAAATTTGGGTTGTTATTGAGTTGATTTGTAGATTGTACCTTTGATGCAGATTTTTGGAGATTTATTACAAAAATTTAAATCCACAGTTGAAGGACCTTGAAACTTGAAACTCATAACTTGGTTTGTTTGAGTTTTTAATTGTTTTGATCCAATCCTATATGGACTTGTTTGGAAAGTTGATTGGTGGTTGTAGCTAAAGCTTTAATCAATTTGGTGGAGATTTTGCCGTAGATTTTAGAAATTTGGGTTGAAATATAGTTGAACCAGAGAAAAGATGAATTTGTATTGTATATCCAAATAGAATACAAATATACCGTTTCGGTATACAATTCATTCCAACTATATCCCTATTAGTATAGCTATATACTATATTGGTATCATATACTAGTTGAATTATTTTTTGGTTGTATTAGCTGTATTTGATTGGTACACTATTTGATTTTTTTTTAACAATAGTAATAAAGTACAATATCTTGAAACACTTTATTATATTAATATGTGGTACAGGATTTTTTTATTTTTCTCGTTATGCATGTGTGTTATGTAATAGTGGTGTAGTCATATAGTTGCCGGGAGTTAACCAGTAAAACTGTATACCATATTGGTATAGTTATATACCATATTGGTATCATGTGGTAGTTTGAACATTGTTTTGGTTGTTTTAGCTGCATTTTAAGTGAATTCTATTATGAAATTATTTAAATGAACATGATTTGCAGTGCTGGAATTTTTATGTGCCGATGGACATAAATTATATGTATTATGTAATAGTTTTTATAGTTATAGGTAATTGTTGGAACGACCCCTTACAACTATATAACATGTTAGTATACGGAATGAGCAAGTTGTTTTGCGTATATTTAGCTTGCAATACGAGCATGTAATTTTCTCATACTTTTATTGCGTCCTTTAGTATTTTGGTACAGATAGTTATAACAATATTCTAGAGCAATCATATGCTCTGTTGGTATACATGTATACCATTAATATCACATAGTACTAGAAGTCTTTTTTGCTACTTAGGACCCGCTTGGCCATGAGTTTTGCCAAAATAAATTTATTTGGCAAACTCGTGTTTGGCCATATGCCCATATTTTGGCAAAATTCCAAATCCCAAAATCACCTCCAATTGCTGATTTTGGGCCAAAATCCAAAACTTGAGAATTATATACACGTTTTTCCAAAATAAAGTTGGGAAATATGTTTTCAAAATGTATGTCCAAACACATTTTCATCTTCAATCCAAACTTCACCCAAATCAGATTTTTTAAAACAAATTTGGGAATCTATGGCCAAACGCTAGCTTATACTTTTATTGCATTTTTCAATATTTTATTGTCATTTTTATTCTAACTAGTATATATGGAGATTTGGTTGCCGTAGATTATGTTTTCTTGCTCTATAACTGGTTGTATCTATCTATAATTAAAAGCTAAAGAAAAAGGCCTCTCATGAAGCCAAATGGCAGCACAATAAAATTACACATGGCATATTAAGACATTGGTCCTAATTTGTAGGAAGTAAAATTCAAACAATTCATCAGTCCAAACCGTTCCAACTTCTGACCAATTTTAAAATTTTCAAATTTTTTTCATTTATTAAATCATTGAATTTCGAAAAAACATTGTATTTGTAAAAAAACCGCCGCCTACCTCACAAATAGGAGTGGATTTCAAAATCTTTTAGATCAAAACCGTTCTAACTCCTCTCAATTATCTCAATTTTTAATTTTTAAAAATTATTAAAACAATTTATTAGTTAAAACCTCCTAATTTTTAGGAAGTAAATTTCAAACCATTCATGAGTCCAAACCGTTCCAACTTCTGTTCAATTTTAAAGTTTTCAAATTTATTTCAATTATCTTTGCTNTCGAATATGCAATGGAAGTTGAAAGTTCGTGTTGTTCGTTTGTGGGAAGTACCGGATCGTTTCAATCCAGGCAGTATATTGTCGATTGAATTGGTTTTACAAGATGAAAAGGTATTTTACATATGTTATATGATTATTTGTTTTTGATGCATAAATTTACTCTGACGAGTTTCTTCACATTTGCCTGTAAATTGCTATGTACTTCTTCTCGATCTTTATATGCTGTAAACATAAATAGGCTACATTAGTAATTGCTACTTCAAATTGTTTAACAAACTGTAGTATACATGAGTTAGGCTGCACTCTGCAGCAAAGTATTTTTCGAAAGCAATGGGAGGAAAATCCATCTCCTTCAAATGATCCTCCCTTCTGAATTGCATATGATCTGAATATTCCAATTAAGATGAAAAGGTATTTTAAATATGTTTTTGCCTTGCTAATTCGATTTATTTTTCGGAATTGTTATATGATTATAGATACATTTGTTTTGCTCCTCGAAATTGTTCTATGATTTTATCATACAACCAACTGCTATCATTACAAGTTGCAAAGTGCAGTATACTCTGTGCAGTCCTACATGTTATTAGATTTGGTCGTGAACTCTGCTCCAAATCTGGAATTTTTCCAGATTTACTGTCACTTATTAGTTTNATTTACGCTTGCAACTTATGAGCGATTAATTATTAATATATTTTGATTGAAACATAATCGATGTAGCCTTCCAATAAAGTAAAGTAACATTAATTTGCTTTTATTATTTCTAAAGGAAATCATTTTGCTCTTTTCTTTATATGACTCATGGAAACTAAATATTTTTATCATTAATTAATTAATTATATACTTTTGTTATTTTAGAGGCTGAGCTAACAAATGATGAATTAAAGAATCGTTGTCTACAAAAGTTGAAAAATTTGTTGAAAGGTTGCGGAAGAACGTTATACGATTTTCCAACAATGCCAACACCGGTTTTCAATGAAGAAGAATTTGACAACACTAATAGACTAATCTGCGAAGAACTACGTTATAATAGGTGCTCTTTGTCTAAGGAACATGAAGAATTATTTGCTAAGTTGACAATTGAGCAAAAGTTAGTTTATGACAGAATTATCAAATCAGTGCATGAGGAAAAAGGTGAATTCTTCTTTTTATATGGTCATGGAGGAACCGGGAAGACATTTATTTGGAGGACTTTGTCTTCAGCCATAAGATGTAAAGGAGATATTGTGTTAACAGTTGCATCAAGCGGAATTGCGTCTCTTTTGTTACCAGGAGGTCGAACAGCTCATTCTAGATTTGCAATCCCACTCAATGCAAATGAAGATTCAACATGTAATATCACTCAAGGTACTCCTTTATCAAAATTGATTGTCAAGACAAAGTTAATTATTTGGGATGAAGCACCAATGATGCATAGATATTGTTTTGAAGCTCTAGACAGAACTCTAAGAGATATTCTTAGATTTAAAGATGCATCTAATTTAGATCGTCCGTTTGGAGGAAAAACTGTTGTTCTTGGTGGTGACTTTAGACAAATACTTCCAGTCATTCCAAAAGGTACTAGACAAGATATTGTTAATGCTACCCTTAATTCTTCATATTTGTGGAATCATTGTCAAGTCCTAAAGCTAACAAAAAATATGAGGTTGGAAGGAAATCTGGAGGATTCACATTTGAATGATCTAAGACAATTTTCTGATTGGATTTTAGCAATAGGTAATGGTATGATTGGAAATTCTGTTGATGGTATCGATAAAGTTCAGATCCCTTATGATCTTATCATCAATAATTGTGGCGATCCAATTTCTGCGATTGTGGAAAGTACATATCCAGATTTTTTAAGTCATTGCAGTGATATAACATACCTGCAACAAAGAGGAATTCTTGCTCCCACTCTTGACATGGTTGAATCAATCAACGAATACATGGTTTCAGTAAACAAAAGTCAACCAAAAATATTTTTTAGTTCCGATACAATTTGCATGTCAGACGATGCTTTTACAGGTTTGGAACACATACATACACCTGAATTTCTAAACACTATTAAGTGTTCTGGAATTCCAAATCATGTTATCACTTTGAAAGTGGGTGTCCCAGTTATGTTATTGAGAAACATAGACCCATCTTCAGGGCTATGTAATGGAACAAGATTAATCATTACTAGACTGGGAAATCGGGTTATTGAAGCAAAAATTTTATCAGGAAATATGGCTGGACAAAAGGTCTTCATTCCGAGAATGTCATTAACTCCATCTGATGCAAAAATACCTTTTAAATTCCAACGAAGACAATTTCCAATAGTTGTATCGTTTGCAATGACGATAAACAAAAGTCAAGGACAATCTTTATCTCATGTTGGGTTATATTTGAAAAAACCGGTATTCACACATGGCCAGCTTTACGTTGCTCTATCACGGGTTACAAAAAGAAAGGGATTAAAGATTTTGGTTTATGACGATGATGGAGAAATTTCAAATGAAGTAATAAATGTGGTTTACAAAGAGGTTTTCCGTAATTTACTAGGACAATGAAAGCAAATCTGATACATTTTAGCAACATTTTTGGTTCTCATGCTTCAGTCTTTGCTAAACCATATTGTTAAAAAACTTCAGAAACAATAGTTGACAACTTCATTAGGTATGCTTAACTGCTTTTATTTTGTTTCCTTATTTTAAATTGTCTAATTATTTTAAGCACATTGCTTATCTGGCTGCTAACAAGATCTTGGTGTTGCCAGTTGCTGCCTTCAAAGTTATTAATACTCGATCATACACCAGAAACAAACTTGCAATGCAGGAATGTCATTTATGTGCCTCGACTATGTATCTCACTTCTATTTAAACGTACGTTTCTGCCGCTCCTTTTCATATCTTCTTATTATTTAGTTGTGATTGCCGTAATTGGCAGATTTGATTTCTCTGTCCTTTTGATGATAGAACACTGAATTCCCCACAGAAAGCATTTCACCAACACTTATTATCTCAGAAGAGCAATTCTAATTGTAACAGGCAACAATCATGTTGGACAGCATGGGTTCCATCGAAAACTCAGCCAATTTATCAGCCAGTTTAGTTAAGTTACCCTCCACTTTGAGGGCACCGAGCGCAAACAACAGCTCCACGACTTTAAGTAGATCTTCAGTTGGTGTACTCTCCATGAAGTAAAATTTCATCAACTGTTTAATCCCTTTAGTAAGAGCACTACTTTTGCAATTTTTCTCCTTTTAATTTTTGAAACTGTGTTATTTTCCAAATCTTTTATGCAACTATGTGCAGTTTATAACAAGAAGCACTTTCCTATAGCTGTTCGTCCTGATCGACCAGCACGTTCGTAGGCAGACGCCGTGTATATGGGAGCGACCATTAGTTGAGGAAATGAGTTGTCTCCTAATATGCAGAATAAGGTTGGTGGCAGTTGCTACACATAAGTTTATTGCAGATGTTGCTACTGATGCTCTCCGGTATATTATTCTGTATCTTTCTGATTCATTCCCCCCCCCCCGTCCCAACCCCCAACCACCACACACGAAACTTAACTTAAGTAAGACTGCTAATACTTCAGTCATATTACGTGTAC